>NC_086450.1:16040229-16340229 GCF_028390025.1 Pseudophryne corroboree
GCGACTGAAAAGCTTCGCTAGACCCTGTGTGAAACTACATCGTTCGTTGTAATATTACGTCGCGCGTGCGCATTGCGCCACATACGCATGCGCAGAAGTGCCGTTTTTTAGCCTCATCGCTGCGCTGCGAACAACTGCAGCTAGCGATCAACTCGGAATGACCCCCTCTGTTCCTATAGCAATATTAACATCAATAACATTCATTTCCAGTCATTTCTGCCCACCTCACAATACACTGCTCTGAGTGACATGGTACCTGAAATATAATCACTTGCATTCTATCCAAATCCTGAGATTCGCTTTTAAGTTACAAAATTGGGACTCAATTCACTTGGATGCCCAAAATTAATCTGAGCCGGGACTCGTTTCTGTTCAGATCCTAAAATATTGAGTTTGTTCGGTTTTCAACAAAACTGATCCGAATACTTGAACAATATGGGCTCCATAGCGAGAATTCTCTCCAAAGCCTATGTTTATTATTGTATACTCTCATTTATTATAGTGTTACAGTTGTGTAGTGGTTGTGCTTTCATTGGTGGTGACTATATTGAGGGGCTATAATCACTAGGTAAGTATATCTTCCAGCTGACTGTATCATGCTTCTAACCTTTTTTTTCTTCTATTATTGACAATGCGGCTGTGTGTTGTCCTTAAATATTTACTGCGCAATGCGTAGGCAGCAGAGTAGATTTAGGGGAGGAGGCGCCCGTAGGCACAACACTGACGGCAACCCCCTCCCACCCACCCTTATTATTTTCATTTATTGGTTATAAGCTCTCATTTGATGATAAACAATTTAATATTATAATTAAAAAAGCCACTATGACATTGTTTTTTTTAATTACTGTAAGTACAGATGGAGCCATCTTCATCTTGGCCTTTAATAGGAGTAACTGAGCCAGGGCAGTCAGACTTAATCCCCTGCAATAAGGACTTAGGGGGACATTTACTAAGTATTGATAAGAGCGGAGAAGTGAGCCAGTGGAGAAGTTGCTCCATCAACCAATCAGCAGCTCTGTATCTGTATGCAAATTATAGATGTTACTTCAGTGCTGATTGATTGCCATGGGGCAACTTCTCCACTGGCTCACTTCTCTACTCTTATCACTGCTTAGTAAATGTCCCCCTTAATCCCCTGATGTACTGTTCTCTCTGTATTGTATTGCAGCTGAGAACAATAGCTGAAGGGCTTATGCTGATAAACCTTGGTGTGCCTAGGTGCAGCTCCATCTGTATACCTATTTACTAAGTAATAATAATAATTTTATTTATATAGCGCTCTTTCTCCAATAGGACTCAAGGCGCTTAACAGATACATAGCATTACATAGTACAGAAGCAATGAAGTACAGAACAGCTTCTCATAAAATACAGAAGCATGAAGATACTAAAAGGGACATTATGGAAATGCGGAGTATACAGGCAGTGCCGTTTCTAGCGGCGGGCGAGCCGTGCAACCGCACGGGGCGCCCGTCGCGGCACTTTAAGTGTTATTTCCCCCTCTCCTCCCTCTCCCCGAGCGCTCCTGCTCGAGGGGGCGGAGTTTCGTGAAATGACGCGTTTGCGTCGTGACGTCATGACGCAAACGCGTCATTCCACGAAGCCCCGCCCCCCGAGCAGGAGCGCTCGGGGAGAGGGAGGAGAGAAGCCTGGAAGGAGGCGGCGGGGGCGGCCGGCGCGAGGGACGTCCGGCGGCGGGATCCGAAGAGCGGAACATGTAAGTATATCTCTCTCTCTCCCCCTTCCTTCCCCCCCACCACTTGACACCTGCCTGCCACACTGGGGATACCTGCCTGCTGCACTGTGTAAAATGGGGACACCTGCCTGCCACGCTGTGTAAAATGGGGGCCTGCCTGCCACACTGTGTAAAATGGGGGCCTGCCTGCCGCACTGTGTAAAATGGGGACACCTGCCTCACTGTGTAAAATGGGGATACCTGCCTGCCGCACTGTGTAAAATGGGGGCACCTGCCTGCCGCACTGTGTAAAATGGGGACACCTGTCTGCCGCACTGTGTAAAATGGGGGCCTGCCTGCCGCACTGTGTAAAATGGGGACACCTGCCTCACTGTGTAAAATGGGGATACCTGCCTGCCGCACTGTGTAAAATGGGGACACCTGCCTGCCGCACTGTGTAAAATGGGCGCCTGCCTGCCGCACTATGTAAAATGGGGACACCTGCCTCACTGTGTAAAATGGGGACACCTGCCTCACTGTGTAAAATGGGGACACCTGCCTCACTGTGTAAAATGGGGACACCTGCCTGCCGCACTGTGTAAAATGGGGACACCTGCCTGCCGCACTGTGTAAAATGGGGACACCTGCCTGCCGCACTGTGTAAAATGGGGATACCTGCCTGCGTACTGTGTAAAATGGGGATATCTGCCTTCCGCACTGTGTAAAATGGGGATACCTGCCTGCCACACTTTGTAAAATGGGGATACCTGCCTGCCGTGCTGTGTAAAATGGGGATATCTGCCTGCCGCACTGTGTAAAATGGGGATACCTGCCTGCGTACTGTGTAAAATGGGGATATCTGCCTGCTGCGCTCTGTAAAATGGGGACACCTGCCTGCCGCACTGTGTAAAATGGGGGCACCTGCCTGCCGCACTGTGTAAAATGGGGACACCTGTCTGACGCACTGTGTAAAATGGGGGCACCTGCCTGCCGCACTGTGTAAAATGGGGACACCTGTCTGACGCACTGTGTAAAATGGGGACACCTGCCTGCCGCACTGTGTAAAATGGGGACACCTGCCTGCCGCACTGTGTAAAATGGGGACACCTGCCTGCCGCACTGTGTAAAATGGGCGCCTGCCTGCCGCACTATGTAAAATGGGGACACCTGCCTCACTGTGTAAAATGGGGACACCTACCTCACTGTGTAAAATGGGGACACCTGCCTGCCGCACTGTGTAAAATGGGGACACCTGCCTGCCGCACTGTGTAAAATTCCCCCCCCCCTGTGGTGGGCGTGATGATATCAGATGAGGCCACGCCTTGTCGGGAGCGCGCGCGCCGGAGGCGCGCGCATACTTTTTCTTTTTATAGCTATATGGGGGGGCGCAATTTTTTTATAGCAATGGGGGGGGGGGGGCGCATTTTTAAATCTCGCACTGGGAGCCAAATTGTCTAGAAACGGCCCTGTATACAGGAAAGTCTTGAGTCTACTTTTGAAGGATTCTATAGTTGGGACCTCTCGCACTGTGCGGGGAAGTGAGTTCCATAGAGTCGGAGCCGCATGACTAAAAGCTCGACCCCCAGATGAATTGCGGGAGATTCTAGGTACTGCTAAAAGTCCTTCATCTACAGATCGCAGTAAGCGAGTGGGGCAGTATGGGGTCAGAAGCTGTTTCAGGTACCTTGGGCCCTGGTCATGTAATGCTTTGAAACTCAGTAAGCCGATCTTGAAGATGATTCGCCATCTTACAGGCAGCCAGTGACAGGAGTAGAGGATGGGTGTTATGTGGCTAGAACGGGGCTGGTTGGGTAACAGCCTGGCAGCTGTGTTTTGCACCAGCTGTAAGCGGTGCAAATCTTTTGCTGGGAGACCAAGGTAGAGGGCATTACAATAGTCTAATCGAGATGATACAAATGCAGGTATGACTTTTGGCATATCATCTGAGGGAATTAAGTGCTTGATTCTGGCTATGTTCCTCAGGTGAAAGAATGATGATTTGATTGTGGCTGATATCTGATGTTTAAGTGTCAAGCCACCATCCAGGACAATGCCAAGATTCTGCACACGATCAGTGGTTTGTAATTCTGAATCCCCGAGTGTAAGTCCAGTTGGTTGGCTATGCTGCAGTCTTGTCCTTCGATGTTGCAGTCAGGGCCGTTTCTAGATAATTTGGCTCCCAGTGCGAGATTTCAAAATGCGCCCCCCCCCCCTCCCAATTGCTCTAAAAAAAAAATGCGTGCCCCCCCTCCCCCCATATAGCCATAAAAAGAAAAAGCATGCGCGCGCCTACGGCGCGCGCGCTCCCGACAAAAGTGTGTGGCCTGATTAAAATGGGCGTGGTCTCATTAAAGTGGGCATGGCCTCATCTGATATCATCACACCCACCACAGGGGGGAAAAAATAAAAATAAAAAAGTCCCCTTTTTACACATTACAGCAGGCAAGTGTCCCCATATTACACAGCGCGGCAGGCAGGTGTCCCCATTTTACACAGCGAGGCAGGCAGGTGTCCCCATTTTACAAAGTGCGGCAGGCATGTGTCCCCATTTTACAAAGTGCGGCAGGCAGGTGCCCCCATATTACACAGTACGCAGGTAGGTGCCCCCATATTACACAGTACGCAGGCAGGTGCCCCCATATTACACAGTACGCAGGCAGGTGCCCCCATATTACACAGTACGCAGGCAGGTATCCCCATAGGCAGGTGTCCCCATTTTACACAGTGCGGCAGGCAGGTATCCCCATAGGTAGGTGTCCCCATTTTACACAGTGCGGCAGCGGCAGGCAGGTTTCAAGTTGAGGGGAAGGAAGGGGGAGAGGGGGGGAGAGAGAGAGAGAGAGAGAGAGAGAGAATACTTACGTCTTCCCGCTCTTCGGTCCCGCCGCCTCACGTCCCTCGCGCCGGCCGCCTCCTCCTTCATGCTTATCTCCTTATCGCCTCTCCCGAGCGCTCCTGCTCGGGGGGCGGGGCTTCGCGGAATGACGCGTTTGCGTCGTGACGTCATGACGCAACGCGTCATTCCGCGAAACTCCGCCCCCCGAGCAGGAGCGCTCGGGAGAGGCGATAAGGAGTAACAAAGTGCCGCGGCGGGCGCCCCGTGCGGTTGCACGGCTCGCCCGCCGCTAGAAACGGCACTGGTTGCAGTCTTATCATAAGGACCACTGTTTTATCTGGGTTCAGTCGCAGCCAACTGGCGCTCATCCACTCCTGGAGATCAGCTAGACAGCCACTTAAGGTTGCTATTGGGTTATCAGTGCCAGGAGCAAAGGACAAGTAGGACAACTTACAGGGGCAGTATGTGCATGTCCTACCCATTTACACTCTAACATGGCATATTACTTGCAGTTACTGGTACGTTGTGGTCTGACGGGTGTAGTAGGTGTTGCCGGTGGTCGGGCTCCCGGGAACCAGCATAGCGGCGCCGGATCCCGACCGCCGGCTTACCGACAGGTGGCTGAGCACAAATGAGCCCCTTGCGGGCTCACTGCGCTCGCCACGCTGGACCCCAAGAGGGAGAAAAGATGCCAGTATGCTGGCGGTCGGGCTCTCGGCGCCGGTATGCTGGTCGTCGGAAGCCCGGCCGCCAGCAAACAGAAGACCACCCAGTCTGACAGTATCAACACAAGCATCCAATATCCAAAATTTGGATTTAATAAATGTATTACGAACCATGAATGTCGGAACCACTGAAGATCTGGACTGGGGTTTGGTTCAGCGGTTCGGGTCCACAAAATTCATGTGGGTTCGCATTTCTGGAGAAATGCACCACACATCTCTAGTATTTATATATATATATGTCAAATGTCATTTCTGGCCCTCTTAGATTGACCTTTGACCTAAGCTTCACCTCATGAGCAGGAGCCAAGACTTTGCGGTGTAGGATAGAAGCATAAACTAATGCACTATTCGAATGTAAGTAATAGTATACTATTTAATCTAGAATAAGACGCTGAAGCATACAAATAAATGAAGATCGTACAGTAAATATTATATAAGAAAAAACAACGAAGTAATATAAACCTGACAACTCTGTGTCATGACTGCTGTTTGCAAACACAGCACATAAAGGGCAGTAATACAGAAATGTAATACAACAGAAGGATCCCGGATAAAATGTGTAAAAAGACATGAAAGTAATAAAAACAATAAAGATTATGTCACACATAACAATAAAATAATGAATAATAAGAATACGCGGATCATGTACACACAGTATAATTCCCAGCTTGTAAATCTATGTGATGAGAGGACAAATATCCTCATCTAAAAATAATCTCTCCTGTGAATCTCACATAATACATCCGACTCAGCAAGAGATTTCCTCTGTGCTGTAACAGAGATCTATAGCTTAATAAATATGTGCTACAGTTGTGTTAATAAATACATTATATGTGACATTTTAACTGTAAAATAAAATGTGTACTATTCCTCATGGAGTAGCGCATATTAACGGGATATACAGTATGGTGCCCTTTTTTCTGCCTCCCCTTGTGCGGACACACGCACACACACACACACACACACACACACACACACACACACACACACGTATTACAGAATACTCTATGGAGAGGCTTGAATGAATATACTGTAGGAAATTGGATACCTAGATCAGGATAAGCAATAGTGTCTCAGAATACATGGTAAGTGATTAAATAATAATCAGATAGTGACATTTTTCTGACATACTTGTATTTTAGACCAACGCAACAATTCATTACTTTCTAATAATAAAGATAAATATACTGTACGAGGGCTGATTGAAAAGTAATGAGACTGATGTTGCAGCTGTGGAATTTTTCACTTCATCTGTGAAGAACTTCTTTCCGTGCAGTTGGTTTTTCAGGGTTGGGAATACCCAGAAATCGTGGGGCGCTAAGTCCGGGCTATACGGAGGCGGCTCCAGTGCTGTTCCATTAATTCCAATCAGTGCTATCAGTGCAACAGCACCAACGTGTGGCCGGGCAATGTCTTGGAGCAAAACACACTGCAAATTGGGTCTTTTATTCCTCATGGTAAACGCAAATGGGTTTTCAGGACCTTTGCATAGTAGTTACCATGAATTGTCTGTCCATGGGGAAGCCAGTTCTGTAGGATCATACCGTGCGCATCAAAGTACAGCAGAAACATGACTTTACACGCCCAAGGAATCACACAGAATTTTTGGGGCGGAGGCGTTTTTTTTGCAATGTTGACATCTGTAAGCTTGATGGATGGTCTCCCAGAATACGCGTCCTCAGTCACTTGCGTATTAGCCTCTTTGAAGTGCTTCCACCACCGAAACACTGCAGCACGGCTAATTGTTTCCCCACCGTAGGCTTTGCAGTAAGGATTTGGAATTCTCTGCCAGAGAAGGTAGTAATGGTGGACTCAATCAATAAGTTTAAAAATGGATTAGATAAATTCCTAGCGGAAAAAAATATCCAAGGATACAGCTTTTAATTAATATAAAAATAATAATACAGGTTGAACTCGATGGACATCAGTCTTTTTTCAACCTCAACAACTATGTCATTACTATGTAATTTCATGAGTTTCATTTATGCTTTTTCCAAGCTTAAAACAAAATTCAATCACACATCTCTGACGTAATCTCACTGACACGTCTTCCTCATCCGCCATGATGAGACATATGGAGATCTTCCACTCGCTGTGACCAAACAAAGAAGACTATGGCAGTCCAACCGCAGGTTCGATAAATGAGCTTCCCAATAAACAGCATAGTGTTGACACATCTACAGTACCTATTAAAATATATACTGTATACGAGGGTTGATATATACTGTAACCCTCGTATACAGTATATATTTTAATTGTAATACTAACGTCTCCAAGACGGTCTCACACTTTCCGATCTCTGCAGGCATAATGAGACATATGTTAGTATAGATACAAAAATAAATATATTCCCAACTCTTGATGTGCACCAACATTTGTCATTTCTCTTACTTTAGCCAAGACATCACTTAGGTTATCTGTGCCGTGTCCTTATTACAGGAAAATAAAATAAGTAAGGCATCAGGGTATTTTTACTAGCCATTGCACTTCTCAGTGTTTATGCGCCAAATTTAAAATGTCAATGTTATTAATAGCAAAATGGGGAGTTTTAAATAAGTAAATAAACCCTATAGTCTGGGTGTTTAAATATTACAGCAAAACACACAACCTCACATTTATTAGATAACCATTAAATAGGTTGCAAATCTTTTTTTTTCTTCATTACCAATGTTCTCTTTGTTCCACTTTTTCTTCTTCACTTTCCTTCTTTTCTTTTTTTGAGTTTTTCACATCACAAGGTGCATCTGTCGCTTATACTTGTGTGCGGATGTAAATTTGCTTTATCATGCATGGGACTCTTCCTACACAGTGCCGGATTAAACCCTGTAGAGACCCCTAGGCAGCCGAAATCTCAGGGGGACCCTTGCACATTATCTCTTAATACTTTTTTTTAATTTTAGCAACCAACAGTCTACGGTCTGGAAACTGTAATGTGAATCTGAGGTCTATGGTTTATGTACTGTAAGTTGTTAATGGGTACATTACATGGGATCCAGTCAAGATTCCGGCGGAATCCCAACACCCGTTAGAAAACTGTAGATGGAATCCCGACAGCCAGCATCCCAAATATGAGTATAGCTGGAGGGTTAGGTTTAGGGTTGGGGGGTTAGGTTTATGTCCCACCCCGGGAGGTTAGGGTTAGGTTGCTTGGAGGGGGGCTTAGGGTTAGGCACCACTGGGGGGGGAGATTAGGTTTAGGCACTAAGTGGGGAGCGGCAGGTTTAGGCTGCGGGAAAGTGGGAGGTAGGTTTAGGCAACAACGTGGGAGTTTAGAGTTAGGCACTAAGGGGGGAGGTTAAGGTTAGGCTGCAGGATGCGAGGGGTAGGGATAGGGTAGAGGGGAGACCTTGGCTAGATCACCCCTGTTGTGATTTCAATTATCGGAATGCTGGCATCGGTATACTGAACGCCGGGATACCAACCACTGGTAAATCGTACCCAATTCTATTACATTAATACAGTATTGTCTCTATAGAGTCTTTAATTTAAAGATTTTGTTTTTGTGAGTTGATTTATTTTTCTCTATCTTTTGGAAACATTTTAACCCCTCAACTGATGAATATTGTTTCCAAAAAACACTCAAAAATGGTTGTTTTTTTATAATTAGGTTAAGAACATTTACAGAAAGTATATCTAATACCATTTTACTTAAAAAAAAAGTAAAATAATGATAAACAATGGTACAAATATCGATGGTCAGAACATTGTGACTAACAATGGCCTGAAACATCGCAACCATTGCAACTTCAGTTTCCTGCCACCTGAACCTCCCTGCAGCCTCCGGGGGCTCCACAGGGAAGGCCAGGGCTGTTTATTTAAATTATTTCCCCTGTGGCTGCTATTGTCTGCAGCTGCTGGGTGGGGAGTGCTGCCAGGCTGACCAATCAGCAGTGATCGTCAGCACAGCATTCACTGGTGGGGAGGGAACCAGGAAGCAGAGTGACCAGAGATCCCTCTGAGAGCAGTAGCTGCTGGAAGATTCCAGCTGCACAGGGTGATTTCAGAGGTTGCATCAGAGGTGATCATGTCAGGGAAAGCACAGCCTGCTGTCTATGCTGGGCAAGTGGTTAAGAAAGCTTGATTGTAATTTTCTGTCAAGATCTGATCAATATTATTTTGATCCACTGTCGCTGGACCCTTGAAAGGTTCGGGGCCCTTGGGCCGGAACCTACTCTGCCTATTTGGTAATCTGGCACGGGGGGGGGCGGGGGGGGGGGTCATTCCGAGTTGATCGCTAGCTGCATTTGTTCGCAGCGTTCTGGCTAAAAATCGGCAGTTCTGCGCATGCATATGCGGCGCAATGCGCACGCATATCGTACGGGCATAACGAACTATGTAGTATTGCACAGGGTCTAGCAAAGCATTTCAGTCGCACTGGTGGCCGCAGGGTGATTGACATGAAGTGGGCGTTTGTGGGTGTCAACTGACCGTTTTCAGGAAAAACGCAGGCGTGCCAGGAAAAATGCAGGTGTGGCTGGGTGAACGCAGGGCGGGTTTGTGACGTCAAAACAGGAACTGAACAGTCTGAAGTGATCGCAAGCGCTGAGTAGGTTTTGAGCTACTCTGAAACTACACAAAAAAACTTTGTAGCCGCTCTGCGATCCTTTCGTTCACACTTCTGCTAAGCTAAAATACACTCCCAGTGGGAGGCGGCATAGCACGGCTGCTAAAAACTGCAAGCGAGCGATCGACTCGGAATGACCACCACTGTTCCTACAGTTGCCAAATGCATTTTTATATCATTATACCATAAATTAGCCCATTTATCTTATTACGGTACTGTACATGCAGAGGGATGTTTGTTTAAACAACGATAAAAGCAACACAACAGCCTCCAGGAGGATAGAGGTCTTTCTCTAATTATTAAGCTAATTCCCTTTCTGCTTTATCTTTGCGTGGAACATAGGAATCCTCATTTGGGTGGGCTGATGGGTTTGTGAATACTGAACCGTGATCTCTGTAACAGCTGTAGATTGGCTGGCGTTGAATGGCTGTAATTACTCATTATTCATCGCTATGCTGTTGAAAATTAAATAGAGATCCATTTGGTAGCTGTGTGGGTTTTGTCACTAATCGTCTAACACTTAAATATGATTTGAAAATGATATATTGTCTAAGAGAGGTCCAAGTTGTTTTATAATGTCATGAATATGCAATTTAATGTAATATTTATCTACAACTAACCGTGCAAAGACAACTTGAATATTGCTATTCTATACAACGTTATTCTTCTAGGTTGTATTAGAACATTATGGGAGTGATTCAGACCTGATTGCTGGGCTGCAAACTTTGCTGTCCTGCGTTCAGATAGTCGCCGTCTCCAGGGAGCGTGTATATTCGCTGTGCAAGTGTAATATCCCATGTGCATGCCGAGCTGCAAAAATCCAGTGTGTGCAGTCTGTGCGCAGCCCAGGACTTACTCCCCCAGTGCAATAGAATCAGGATGTTCGGGCCCGAAGCTGACGTCACACACCCTTCCTGAACACGCTTGGGAACGCCTGTATTTTTCCAGACACTCCCAAAGGTCAGTTACCACCCACAAATGGCCTACTCCTGTCAATCACCTTGCAAACGCCCGTGCGATCGAATATTTCGCACCATCCCGTCACTGCGTGCACATTGCGGTGCATACGCATGCACAGCTAGTACCTTATCGCCCGCTGTACAAAAGCGCACAGCAGCGATCCGATCTAAATCACACCCTATGCCTGCAAATGCTTTGAATGTTGTTGTAACTGAACAGAGATATTGGCCCTCAATCCGAGTTGATCGCTAGCTGCCATTGTTCGCAGCGCGGCAATCAGGCAAAAAAATCGGCACTTCTGCGCATGTGTATGGTGCGCAGTGCACACGCGTGACGTACTTTCACAAAATCCGATGCAGTTTCACACAAGGTCTAGCGACGCTTTTCAGTCGCACTGTTGATCGTTGAGTGATTGACAGGAATGGGGCGTTTCTGGGAGGTAACTGACCGTTTTTCGTGAGTGTGCTGAAAAACGCAGGTGTGTCAGATACAAACGCAGGCGTGCCTGGGGAAACGGGGGAGTGGCTGGCCGAACGCAGGGCGTGTTTGTGACGTCAAAAGAGGAACTAAATAGTCTGAAGTGATCGCAAGGTCTGGAGCTACTCAGAAACGGCATGAAAAAATGTAGACGCCATTCTGCGATCCTTTCGATTGCACTTCTGCTAAGCTAAGATACACTCCCAGTGGGCGGCGGCTTAGCGTTTGCACTGCTGCTAAAAGCAGCTAGCGAGCGATCAACTCGGAATGAGGGCCTGTGTATTTATACATCAGTGTATACTATGAATGTGAAGCGCAGGACTTTGCCATTCAGTCAGTTCTGTGAGGGTTTAAACAAATGATAAATAAAATGCAAGTGGCTCTATCAATTTATCGCCTTACCAAAGGTGTGTGTAAGGGAGGGGTTAATCAGGACAATAAAAGCACAAATGTTACCCCAGCACGCTGCAGTAATCCAACATAAAACTCCTGCACTCTACATGATAATATAAAACCACTCAGCAACAGACTTTTGCAAATCCAGGGTAACTATGGGGGTAAATCAGACCTGATCGCTCGCTAGGGGTTTTTTGCACTTTCATTCCACTCAATAGGTTTTTTTTATTTTTTTTTATTCCATGACAGTTCGGCTGCTTTGCTTTCATGTCATGATGTACCCGTTACTGAGTTTCTTTCTTCCAAGCCTAAATAAAAAAAGGACACAAGGAAAAAACAAACAATTAAACCAGGAACAAACCAAGGCATAGAGCTTTATCATTATTTAAAACAAATGTCACAGCACTTTTAGTAACAATTAAACAGCTCTCAGAAAGAACACGTCAGACTGGTTGCATTGAAAAGAATCTGGCACTCTTCCTAGAAAAGTACAAGGAGTGCACCACCGGTATGGCTTAACTGAATAATTATAGGATATTTAGAAAAGTCTTTTGTTTTTAGATATTTCGATGGCTGGTTACAAACACACGAACAACGGAACATATCCCATAAGAGGAGGCTATCACTGCCCCCTCCCTATCCCAAACGGCTGCAGGCTGTTAATCTCTTGAAGTCTGCAGCCACATTGCGTCTGAGGATGCAGGAATAATACTACATATGCATCGTATGGATCCTGCAGGATTGTGTGTGTGGGGGCGTGAATGTATATCTACGCAGATAGATAATGGCACGTATGACAAGCACAGTGTTTTGTGATCTTTGAAGACTGACAGTGGCATCCTGACGCTCAGAATCCCAACACCTAGTGGGTAAGTATGCTAGCCCTCTCCCCACCTACCCCACAGCCTAACCCTAACCATCCACAGCATACAGATGGAGCCATGATCATTTTGGCTTCACCATGGTTTATTAGCATAAGCCTTTCATCTATTGTTCTCAGCTACAATACAATACAGAGAGGACAATACAGCAGGGGATTTAGTCATTACAGCAGGGGATTAAGGGGGTCATTCCGAGTTGATCGCTAGCTGTTTTCATTCGCTGTGAAGCGATCAGGCAAAAAAACGGTACTTCTGCGCATGCGTATAAGGCGCAATGCGCATGCACGTCGTACTATTACAATGAACGATGTAGTTTCACACAGGGTCTAGCGAAGCTTTTCAGTCGCACTGCTGGCCGCAGAGTGATTGACAGGAAGAGGGCGTCTCTGGGTATCAACTGACCGTTTTCAGGGAGTGTTAGAAAAAACGCAGGCGTGCCAGGAAAAACGCAGGCGTGGCTGGGCAAACGCAGGGCGTGTTCGTGACGTCAAATCCGGAACTGAATAGTCTGAAGTGATCGCAAGCGCTGAGAAGGTTTTGAGCTACTCTAAAAATGAACAAAAAAACCTAATAGAGGCCAAGATGAAGATGGCTCCAGCTGTACTTACATTCGGGATGTTGACTGTCAGTATTCCAGAACCGCTCTTCTGACCAATGGCATTCCAAGTGTCGGGATGCCCACTACATCCCGGTAAGCCAATGACGATTAGGATAAGTAAGTACTAGAACATTTTGTGTTTTGCACCAGTCATCATCTAGTTACAAGGTAACTAGCTGTAATCACAGTGTATTGTCAGAGCATGTTTACACCTCAACAGCTAACAGAGGGCCTCATTTAGGGACTAATTCAGACCTAATCACTTCTCTGCGATCAGCTAGCCGCCGCCCATAGAGAGTGAAACCCCGCCCCCTGCAGGTGTGTGAATGCATGCATTCGCCGACAGCGGACATCTGCAAATCCATTCGCAACTCACCATCAAATGATTTTTCCAGTCTGTGCATAGCCAGGGCCAGAGCAGACATCACACATCCGCCCAGAAAACACTCGGGAACGCCTGCGTTTTTCCAGACACTCCCAGAAAATGGACAGTTACCACCCAAAAAACGCCCATTTCCTGTAAATCAGCCTGCGTGCGCTTAACTATAAAATAAATACAGGAATTTTTTGCTGTTTGGCATCGCGCCCGCACATTACAATCCGTACACATGCGCAGACATTTGATAATCGCCCGCTGTGCGAATTCGTACGACAGCGATCTGGTCTGAATTAGGCCCTTAGTAAGGATTGTACTTGCAAAGCTGCTCACAGAGGCGTTGCATATGCAATAATTATCAATGTGAATCCATCGGATGTACTTAGCAACAACTTCCTGCATTTGCAATCTCTAAATTGTAATGCGCTCGCAGTTCTGGGTGAACGATGTTCATCTGCGACTGCAGGCTGAGTAAGCATCTGGGACGCAGTCCTTGGCCGTACCACTCCAGGAAAATAGGGCAAAAAACACCCCTATTTTTCTCAACACGACCCCCGTCCCACCCCTCCGGAAGCCTCTACTAGTCAATCAGGGAGAGGCATTTGCATTTTAGCGAGGACTCACTCTGCACATACACAGAACGGAAGAGTGTAAATTGTGTAAAAAAAAGAAGAGAGAAGTGAAATGAGATCGGCATAATGCAGTACTGATTATTTTACATCTGCATATACTAGAGATGAGCGCCTGAAATTTTTCGGGTTTTGTGTTTTGGTTTTGGGTTCGGTTCCGCGGCCGTGTTTTGGGTTCGAACGCGTTTTGGCAAAACCTCACCGAATTTTTTTTGTCGGATTCGGGTGTGTTTTGGATTCGGGTGTTTTTTTCAAAAAACACTAAAAAACAGCTTAAATCATAGAATTTGGGGGTCATTTTGATCCCAAAGTATTATTAACCTCAAAAACCATAATTTACACTCATTTTCAGTCTATTCTGAATACCTCACACCTCACAATATTATTTTTAGTCCTAAAATTTGCACCGAGGTCGCTGTGTGAGTAAGATAAGCGACCCTAGTGGCCGACACAAACACCGGGCCCATCTAGGAGTGGCACTGCAGTGTCACGCAGGATGTCCCTTCCAAAAAACCCTCCCCAAACAGCACATGACGCAAAGAAAAAAAGAGGCGCAATGAGGTAGCTGTGTGAGTAAGATTAGCGACCCTAGTGGCCGACACAAACACCGGGCCCATCTAGGAGTGGCACTGCAGTGTCACGCAGGATGGCCCTTCCAAAAAACCCTCCCCAAACAGCACATGACGCAAAGAAAAAAAGAGGCGCAATGAGGTAGCTGTGTGAGTAAGATTAGCGACCCTAGTGGCCGACACAAACACCGGGCCCATCTAGGAGTGGCACTGCAGTGTCACGCAGGATGTCCCTTCCAAAAAACCCTCCCCAAACAGCACATGACGCAAAGAAAAAAAGAGGCGCAATGAGGTAGCTGTGTGAGTAAGATTAGCGACCCTAGTGGCCGACACAAACACCGGGCCCATCTAGGAGTGGCACTGCAGTGTCACGCAGGATGTCCCTTCCAAAAAACCCTCCCCAAACAGCACATGACGCAAAGAAAAAAAGAGGCGCAATGAGGTAGCTGACTGTGTGAGTAAGATTAGCGACCCTAGTGGCCGACACAAACACCGGGCCCATTTAGGAGTGGCACTGCAGTGTCACGCAGGATGTCCCTTCCAAAAAACCCTCCCCAATCAGCACATGATGCAAAGAAAAAGGTTAGGTGGTATACAATTATGGACGGACTGCCTGCCGAGTGCAGACACAGAGGTAGCCACAGCCGTGAACTACCGTACTGTACTGTGTCTGCTGCTAATATAGACTGGTTGATAAAGAGATGTCGTAGTAGTATGTATGTATAAAGAAGAAAAAAAAAACACGGTTAGGTGGTATACAATTATGGACGGACTGCCTGCCGAGTGCAGACACAGAGGTAGCCACAGCCGTGAACTACCGTACTGTGTCTGCTGCGACTGGATGATAAATGATATAAAAAATATATATATATCACTACTGCAGCCGGACAGGTATATATTATATATTATATAATGACGGACCTGCTGGACACTGTCTGTCAGCAGAATGAGTTTTATTTTTATAGAATAAAAAAAAAAACAACACACAAGTGAAGTCACACGACGAGTGTTTAACTTTTTCAGGCAATCACAATATAAGTATACTACTAACTATACTGGTGGTCAGTGTGGTCAGGTCACTGGTCAGTCACACTGGCAGTGGCACTCCTGCAGCAAAAGTGTGCACTGTTTAATTTTAATATAATATTATGTACTCCTGGCTCCTGCTATAACCTATAACTGGCACTGCAGTGCTCCCCAGTCTCCCCCACAATTATAAGCTGTGTGAGCTGAGCAGTCAGACAGATATATAATATATATAGATGATGCAGCACACTGGGCTGAGCCTGAGCAGTGCACACAGATATGGTATGTGACAGAGTCACTGTGTGTATCGCTTTTTTCAGGCAGAGAACGGATATATTAAATAAACTGCACTGTCTGGTGGTCACTCACTATATAATATTATGTACTCCTGGCTCCTGCTATAACCTATAACTGGCACTGCAGTGCTCCCCAGTCTCCCCCACAATTATAAGCTGTGTGAGCTGAGCAGTCAGACAGATATATAATATATATAGATGATGCAGCACACTGGGCTGAGCCTGAGCAGTGCACACAGATATGGTATGTGACTGAGTCACTGTGTGTATCGCTTTTTTCAGGCAGAGAACGGATATATTAAATAAACTGCACTGTCTGGTGGTCACTCACTAGTAAACTCTCTGCACTCTCTACACTTCTACAGTACTCCTCCTAGTCCTAAGCTCCAGTAAATCTCTCTCTCTTATAATCTAAATGGAGAGGACGCCAGCCACGTCCTCTCACTATCAATCTCAATGCACGTGTGAAAATGGCGGCGACGCGCGGCTCCTTATATAGAATCCGAGTCTCGCGAGAATCCGACAGCGTCATGATGACGTTCGGGCGCGCTCGGGTTAACCGAGCAAGGCGGGAGGATCCGAGTCTGCTCGGACCCGTGAAAAAAACCATGAAGTTCGGGCGGGTTCGGATTCAGAGAAACCGAACCCGCTCATCTCTAGCATATACACAAGTTTTCAGGAGTCTGGGCTACTAATTGGCGCAGTCACCGACCTTTGCAATCCAGTTTATATGACTCGTGGGGGAAAATGTAATAGGGTTTGAGTTGCCGGAGGTGCGGGATTTCATCCAAGAATGGCCGTATTTTGAAAGCGGTTTTGCCTTGCCTTAAAAAATACGGCCATTATTGGATGAAATCCCAGTCCTCCGGCAACCCGGACCCTATTACATTTAGCCCCTGATGTTTTATTCATACACTCCTGCCTTGAATAAGAGGTAAGCATTAATAATTCTGCAAATGTTTGGTTAACACGTAATGAACTCAGGGCCATCTTTTTGTATGGGCTCAATGGGCAGTTGCCCAAGGGCCCCAGAAGAATAAAGGCCCTAGGCTGATAGCTGAAAAGAGCCGGCCCTAACCAATATAATGCCCTAGGCAAGATTTTAGCTGGTGCCCTCTTGCACAGACGCTAATTCCGCCTCTGACCCTGCACCCCTTTCCCAGCACCATCACCCCTCACCCATAGCAGTCCTTATTTTGGTGCTTCTACTCCCTATATTTTAAATAGGAACAGAGTGCACATTCAGTGCGCAGCCCAAAATGTGGTGTCTTCTTGCTGGGAAGGGGCATGGCCACACAATAATACACCCAGTACACCTAGTACTGCAACTTTATTCACATTATATCATGCAATAGTGCCTCTTATTCACGTTACATCACACAGTAGTACCACGTTACTCCTCACAGTAGTGCCCCTTATTCACATTACACCATACCATATTGCTCTTTATTCACATTAGACCACACAGTAGTGCCCTTTCTATACGTTACGCCACAAAGTACTGTAGTACACGTTATACACATAATGAGCAGCAGAAGCTGCTTGTTGCCGTAGCCATTCCAAATGCCCTAGGCAATTGCCTAGTTTGCCTATGCCTAAGGCCTGCTCTGGGTGAGGGTCCCCTTTTTCCAGGGGTACCAGATATCCGACTTCAAAGCAGTGGTCTCATCCATGCCTGTTAATTGCTCTTCCCAGCTAGATATCTTGGGTTCTGTTTTTCGGAGGGTATACTTCAAAAGCTGGGACTCTCCCCTTTCAGTGGACACTGGCAGCTTGTCTCTACTGGGCCCAGAACCAGAAGTATCAGCCTTCCAGCAGCCGGTCCTTGCTCCAGCTCCACACGCCTGGTATGCAGTTTTATATTTTCATAGGTGGATTGCTCTCTGACTCCTGACCTAGGATCCCCAAGTCCCCAGTATCTCCTGAAAGGTGTCCCCAGTACCTCCTGAAAGCTAAGAAATCCATTTCCAGGAACTGTAGAAATCTGCAGTCAAACAAGCTGCCCTCCCACCAGAAAAAAATGATGAATATTAAGCCCACTCCGTAATCCACACCTCCACAGCGTATTAAACACCCCCTACCACCCTAGAAGTCAGGTACCGGGGACCCTTCATCAAGCCCAAGGCCCCCTTCTGCAGTTTAATGTTCTACCTTCCGCCCCATCTCCCACCATCTGTGCAGTAAAGGAGTAATTAGCAGAAATTACTGCTCCAGGTCCTACATACTGAGCGGAAGATAGAACACCTCCTACCACCCACAGGACATCAAAGCTGCCGCTGATAGCACCCCTCACCCCTACCACTGGAAGGCAGGTAGGGGTCCCAGTGCATTGGCCTACACTGCTGTTAAGATGGCACTGAATGAACTGTGAAATGACTTGCCAACATAAATCTCTGAACTTCAGCTGAATCGTTTCCCTGCTCCACTGGGGATATGACTGTTGTGACTGAATTCCTATTCCCTGCAAAGAGCTGCAGAATATGATCTGTGCCCTGGATATAAACACAGTCACTGCGATTCCTCGCTACTCTGTGTCATTGATTTCTACTACCACAGCAAGGTCAGCGCTGTTCAATAAAGCGAGATGAAACTGGCGAACAACTTGTAAAGTTAACAAACTAAAAAAGTACTTTTTATAGATTGTTTTTCTTTTTTCGAATCCAAAAATATTTTGTCATTTTAACTATTTGCCTTCATTATCCATCGCAGGATCCATCGTTTATTGTATACAGAGTCAGGCGCGGTGGCACACAGATATACAATTGTTGCATATCAAATTGATCATAGAGCTGCACAAGTCACTCTGCACCCATAATGGTATCCGGTCTATAGGTCTACACTAAAAAGGTCTACTGTCAAGAGGTCGACCGCTAATGCATTAGGTCAACACAGTCAAAAAGGTCAACAGGATCAAAATGTCAACATGTAAAAGGTAGACAGTTTAAAGGGCGACATGTTCAAAAGCTCAACGTGAAAATGGTCGACACACATATGGTTGACACACTTTTTTAGTTTTTTCACTTTTTTCAACTTTTTCATACAGTACTTTACCATCCACATGGACTACGATTGGGAATAGTAACCTACGAGGGAAGCGAGCCATGCGAGGGGACACGGCACACTAAAGGGGCTTTTTTTGTGGCAGAAATGTGAGAAAACACACCAAAAAACAAACAAGTGTTGTCATTTTTTTGTGTTGACCATTTCCACATCAACCTTTTGACCCTGTCGACCATTTCTACTGTCTACATATTCCATGTTGACCTTTTGACCCTGTCGGCCATTTTTACTGTCCACCTATTCCATGTCAAACTTTTGACCCTGTTAACCAAACGCATGTCGACCATTAGTGGTCGACCTATTGACTGTAGACCTTTTTAGTGTAGATTTATGATACAACAAGCTTCCTATAAAATGTATTTGCATCCTCGCCTAGTTGTGTAATGATTACATGAACAATCTCTTAGTGTACATGGACTGTCCATGACCACCTTTGTTCTGTAGGCCTAAGGAGATGGCAATCATTATTATGCAGGAAACTCTATACAGACAGATGAACCCATGAGTGTGGAACAGGGCCGGTTATACACCTTGCGGCGCCCATTGCGAAAGTTTCCACTGGCGGGACCCCCTGTCCGCGCGGCAAAAAATAGGGGTGTGGCTTCATAGGGGAGGAAGCTGTGCCCCCTGTAGCTATGCCCCCAGTAGCGGTGCCTCCTGTAGCTGTGCCCCCTGTAGCTGCCCCCTGTTGCTGTGCCCCCAGTAATTGTGCCCTCTGCTGCTGTGCCCCCAGTAGTTGTGCCCTCTGCCCTCTGCTGCTGTGCCCCCTGCACTGTCAAACACACACACACAAAAAAAACAATACTTACCACTCCTGCTTCGCGAGTCCCGAGCGCTGCTGCTGCTCCGTCTGGCCGCCGCGGCTCCTCTCTATGGGAGAGATGTCATGATGTCTCTCCCATCGCAGCGCCGCACAGACACTTGAGATCAATAATGACCTCTAGTGTCTGTCACTGGAGCCGACTGCAGCGGACGCCCACCCAGCCCACGGCATCTGCTGCACCCGAGGAGTGGGGAGCGGGGTGCGGGTAGGCGGGGGTGCCTGCGGCCACGCCCCCAGGCCGCAGCGCCCCGGGCGTAGGCACTGCTTGCCCGCACCAAGAACCGCTCCTGGTGTGGAACTCTATATGAGTCCCACAATGTCTAAGTGGGGAGTTGTAGAGATGAATGCTAGGACAATGCAGCTGCAGCCCTTCCTGAATGAGGGTGTGCGTCAGTCGCTGAGAAGGGGCATGCTGTGCCATCCTCCACTCCGTCATTAATGTGTCAGGAGTTGCTGCATAATTGAGGAGTTTCCCTTTTCCTATCCGTACTGAACGTAAGAAACAGCAGGGCAGCTGTCACTCAATAAGAGCGTAATTGTTTCAATGAATTAACAATCTAACACATAAGACTAAAAATAAAGAGAAATCAGCATTACTTTTTATGATTAGACCCTTAAAAACGTCAAGTTATTCAGTGACGTATTCTGATTTCCATTTAATTATACAATTGTTATGAACTGGTGAAGTTCTTGTTAAGGCTTTGCAGATTCTAATTGCTGTAATATATTTCAGTAGAACAGTTAATAAAAGTTGTTAAAAATAATTTACAACTGAATAGCTCAGTGCAAATCCTTTGTTTCACAGTCTATCTTGTGCGAAACCATAATTTCACCCAATATAAGGCTCCATCTCAAACCGGACACTCTTGTGGGGGTGCAAATTTGAACAACTACTGTAGGTTTTTGAGCAAATAAAGAACAAAATTAATGTACTGTATGCGCCCGCTGGGGACTTTATTATAATACACTAGGGGGGGCAGCAAAGCCCACACAAATGCACATTATATAATTATATAACGTTTATCAATAAAAAGAGACATGAAAAACCGTGAAGCTCTGTACAAAGTAACACGCACGCACGCACGAACGCGCACACACACACACACTGCTCATACAAAAAAAAAATAACATCAAAGGTGCCTCCGACTGCAGATAAACTCAACAGTGACTTGCCCCGTACAGGTAAAAAATTATTTATGTGCTTATTTGAACCAGCAATCTCAGATAGAACAAGTTAATTAAAAACCATAGTGTAGTATTTGCTATGTATTGTAAAGAGATCAGGGAAAGGTTGCCCTCTCCTGGGGTAGATGGGCACCTACAAATGCACAGTAGCTAGGAAAACAGCACACCAGTCCAGGGTTTTCATGCAATCTAGCCTTGGCTAGTTTTATTGTGCAACATAAAACAAAACATAAAAATAAATCCTAGCCCGTCTAGGCACTAACTGAACATAGTAGATTCCCTCTCTCAGAGTGGTAGGACCTGATGCCCCTGCCACAAACATAGGCATATGCACAGTCCTTACAGTCAGTAAATCACAGTGTATCATCACCGGCCTGCTGCCTGTTTCCCCAGGTAGTGAGCTCTGAGCCAAGCCCTGACATAACTTATATCAGCCTCCTACTATGCATGCCCTAATTAGCCTGCACTCAGGCTGAAGGCCTAAAGACCTGACATGGGCCTCGTGGTTGGAGCCCTGCCTTTCATCTCACATCTACAACCCCAGGATTCATATTCGGCTTTTACTAAAAGCTGAAACTCTCATGAAGCCAGAGAAACAAGCAAAACAGACATTTCCTGGGGGGGTTAAATACATTGGCCAGAAACCTGGGACAAACAAATCTCCCTTTTATCACTTTACCAGTGCTTATATCACAGTATACATTTAATATCTTTAAAAACACACGTCCAATCAAGCATTTGAGCAAGGCTTATCTGACAAGAAGTTGTCCCAGGAAAGGTCATCAACATATTTCCTTGTGATTCCGATAATTTATATTTCAGCATTCAAAGTAATCCCTGTACTTTCCTCCACATTATACTCTGACAGTCTTCCCATCAGTTGTAAGATGAAGTGTACCAAACCTAAGCCTGTTTCCATGACATGCCATTATCACCGTACACTGCGACAAGCTGGCAATGAATGTCAGCTGCTGATGTGCCCTTTAGATGCAGAAATCTGATCACATTATGTACCTCAGTGTTTGACCATGGTTCCGCCAGCCCGCCATCTTACAGCTGATGTTGCGACAGTATGCCTGTGGTTGGTGTAGACAATTCATTGGACTGGATAAAAAAATAAGATTTTACTCACCGGTAAATCTATTTCTCGTAGTCCGTAGTGGATGCTGGGACTCCGTAAGGACCATGGGGAATAGCGGCTCTGCAGGAGACTGGGCACAACTAAAGAAAGCTTTAGGACTACCTGGTGTGCACTGGCTCCTCCCACTATGACCCTCCTCCAGACCTCAGTTAGGATACTGTGCCCGGTAGAGCTGACACAAATAGGAAGGATATTGAATCCCGGGTAAGACTCATACCAGCCACACCAATCACACCGTATAACTCGTGATACTATATCCAGTTAACAGTATGAAATATAACTGAGCCTCTCAACAGATGGCTCAACAATAACCCTTTAGTTAGGCAATAACTATATACAAGTATTGCAGACAATCCGCACTTGGGATGGGCGCCCAGCATCCACTACGGACTACGAGAAATAGATTTACCGGTGAGTAAAATCTTATTTTCTCTGACGTCCTAAGTGGATGCTGGGGACTCCGTAAGGACCATGGGGATTATACCAAAGCTCCCAAATGGGCGGGAGAGTGCGGATGACTCTGCAGCCCCGAATGAGCAAACTCTAGGTCCTCCTCAGCCAGGGTATCAAACTTGTAGACTCTTGCAAAAGTGTTTGAACCCGACCAAGTAACAGCTCGGCAAATTTGTAAAGCCGAGACTCCTCGGGCAGCCGCCCAAGAAGAGCCCACTTTCCTCGTGGAATGGGCTTTTACAGATTTAGGGTGCGGCAGTCCAGCCGCAGAATGTGCAAGTTGAATCGTGCTACAGATCCAGCGAGCAATAGTCTGCTTAGAAGCAGGAGCACCCAGCTTGTTGGGTGCATACAGGATAAATAGCGAGTCAGTTTTCCTGACTCCAGCCGTCCTGGAAACATATATTTTTCAGGGCCCTGACTACGTCCAGTAACTTGGAATCCCCCAAGTCCCAAGTAGCCGCAGGCACCACAATAGGTTGGTTCACATGAAAACTGATACCACCTTAGGAAGGAATTGGGAACGAGTCCTCAATTCCGCCCTCTCCATATAAAAAAATTAGATAAGGGCTTTTGCATGATAAAGCCGCTAATTCTGATACACGCCTGGCCGACGCCAAGGCCAACAGCATGACCACTTTCCACGTGAGGTATTTTAGCTCCACAGATTTAAGTGGCTCAACCCAATGCGACTTCAGGAAATCCAACACCACGTTGAGATCCCACGGTGCCACTGGAGGCACAAACGGGGGCTGACTATGCAGCACTCCCTTAACAAAAGTCTGAACTTCAGGCAGTGAAGTCAGTTCCATTTTGGAAGAAAATCGATAAAGCCGAAATCTGGACCTTAATGGAACCCAATTTTAGGCCCATAGTCACCCCTGACTGTAGGAAGTGCAGAAATCGACCTAGCTGAAATTCCTCCTTTGGGGCCTTCCTGGCCTCACAGCACGCAACATATTTCCGCCATATGCGGTGATAATGGTTTGCATTCACTTCTTTCCTAGCTTTAATTAGCGTAGGGATAACTTCCTCCGGAATGCCCTTTTTCTTCAGGATCCGGCGTTCAACCGCCATGCCGTCAAACGCAGTCGCGGTACGTCTTGGAACAGACAGGCCCCCTGCTGCAGCAGGTCCTGTCTGAGCGGCAGAGGCCATGGGTCCTCTGAGATCATTTCTTGGAGTTCTGGGTACCAAGCTCTTCTTGGCCAATCCGGAACAATGAGTATAGTTCTTACTCCTCTCCCTCTTATTATTCTCATTACCCTGGGTATGAGAGGCAGAGAAGGGAACACATACACCGACTGGTACACCCACGGTGTTAACCGAGCGCCCACAGCTATCGCCTGAGGGTCCCTTGACCTGGCGCAATATCTTTGTAGCTTTTTGTTGAGGCGGGACGCCATCATGTCCACCTGTGGCCTTTCCCAATGGTGTACAATCATTTGGAAGACTTCTGGATGAAGTCCCCACTCTCCCGGGTGGAGGTCGTGTCTGCTGAGAAAGTCTGCTTCCCAGTTGTCCACTCCGGGAATGAACACTGCTGACAGTGCTAACACATGATTTTCCGCCCATCGGAGAATCCTTGTGGCTTCTGCCATCGCCATCCTGCTTCTTGTGCTGCCCTGTCGGTTTACATGAGCGACCGCCGTGATGTTGTCTGACTGGATCAGCACCGGCCGGTGTTGAAGCAGGGGTCTAGCCTGACTTAGGGCATTGTAAATGGCCCTTAGTTCCAGAATATTTATGTGTAGGGAAGTCTCCTGACTTTTCCATAGTCCTTGGAAGTTTCTTCCCTGTGTGACTGCCCCCCAGCCTCGAAGGCTGGCATCCGTGGTCACCAGGACCCAGTCCTGTATGCCGAATCTGCGGCCCCCTAGAAGATGAGCACTCTGCAGCCACCACAACAGCGACACCCTGGCCCTTGGAAACAGGGTTATCCGCCGATGCATCTGAAGATGCGACCCGGACCACTTGTCCAACAGATCCCACTGGAAGATCCGTGCATGGGACCTGGCGAATGGAATTTCTTCGTAAGAAGCTACCATCTTTCCCAGGGCTCGCGTGCATTGATGCACCGACACCTGTATTTGTATTAGGAGGTCTCTGTCTAGAGACGACAACTCCTTGGACTTCTCCTCCGGGAGAAACCCTTTTTTCCTGTTCTGTGTCCAGAACCATACCCAGGAACAGTAGACACGTCGTAGGAACCAGCTGCGACTTTGGAATATTCAGAATCCAGCCGTGCTGTTGTAGCACTTCCCAAGATAGTGCTACTCTGACGAACAACTGCTCCCTGGACCTCGCCTTTATAAGGAGATCGTCCAAGTACGGGATAATTATTTCGGCCATTACCTTGGTAAATACCCTCGGTGCCGGGGACAGACCAATGGCAACATCTGGAATTGGTAATGACAATCCTGTACCACAATTTTGAGGTACTCCTGGTGAAGAGGGTAAATAGGGACATGCAGGTAAGCATCCTTGATGTCCGGTGATACCATGAAATTCTCCAGGCTTGCAATAATCGCCCTGAGCGATTCCATTTTGAACTTGAACCTTCGTATATAAGTGTTCAAGGATTTCAATTTTAGAATAGGTCTCACCGAACCGTCTGGTTTCGGTACCACAACATTCTGGAATAGTAACCCCGGCCTTGTTGAAGGAGGGGTACCTTGATTTCACCTGCTGGAAGCACAGCTTGTGAATTGCCGCCAGTACTACCTCCCTTTCTCCGAGGGCAGCAGGCAAGGCTGATGTGAGGTAACGGCGAGGGGGAGTCGCCTCGAACTCCAGCCTGTATCCCTGTGATACTACTTGCAGAACCTAGGGATCCACCTGTGGGCAAGCCCACTGGTCCCTGAAGTTCCCGAGATGCGCCCCCACCGCACCTGTCTCCACCTGTGGAGCCCCAGCGTCATGCGGTGGACTCAGAGGAAGCGGGGGAAGATTTTTGAACCTGGGAACTGGCTGTCTGGTGCAGCTTTTTCCTTCTTCCCTTGTCTCTGTGCAGAAAGGAAGCGCCTTTGACCCGCTTGCTTTTCTGAAGCCGAAAGGACTGTACCTGAAAATACGGTGCTTTCTTAGGCTGTGAGGAAACCTGAGGTAAAAAATTTTCTTCCCAGCTGTTGCTGTGGATACGAGGTCCCAGAGACCATCCCCAAACAATTCCTCACCCTTATAAGGCAGAATCTCCATGTGCCTTCTAAAGGCAGCATCACCTGTCCACTGCCGGGTCTCTAATACCCTCCTGGCAGAATGGACATTGCATTAATTCTGGATGCCAGCCGGCAAATATCCCTCTGTGCATCCTTCATATATAAGACGACGTCTTTAATATGCTCTATGTTAGCAAAATATTATCCCTGTCTAGGGTATTAATATTATCTGACAGGGTATCAGACCACGCTGCAGCAGCACTATTTATGCTGAGGCAAATGCAGGTCTCAGTATAGTACCTGAGTGTGTATATACAGACTTCAGGATAGCCTCCTGCTTTTTATCAGCAGGCTCCTTCATGTGGCCGTATCCCCAGACGGCAGTGCCACCTTTTTTGACAAACGTGTGAGCGCCTTATCCACCCTAGGGGATATCTCCCAACGTGACCTATCCTCTGGCGGGAAAGGGTACGCCAGCAGTAACTTTTTAGAAATTACCAGTTTCTTATCGGGGGAACCCACGCTTCTTTACACACTTCATTCACTCATCTGATGGGGGATCAAAACACTGGCTGCTTTTTCTCCCCAAACATAAAACCCCTTTTATGTGGTACTTGGGTTAATGTCAGAAATGTGTAACACATATTTCATTGCCGAGATCATGCAACGGATGTTCCTAGTGGATTGTGTATATGTCTCAACCTCGTCAACACTGGAGTCAGACTCCGTGTCGACATCTGTGTCTGCCATCTGAGGTAACGGGCGTTTTTTGAGCCCCTGATGGCCTTTGAGATGCCTGGGCAGGCGCGGGCTGAGAAGCCGGCTGTCCCACAGCTGTTACATCATCCAGCCTTTTATGTAAGGAGTTGACATTGTCGGTTAATACCTTCCACCTATCCATCCACTCTGGTGTCAGCCCCACAGGGGGCGACATCCCATTTATCGGCCTCTGCTCCGCCTCCACGTAACCTTCCTCATCCAACATGTCGACACAGCCGTACCGACACACCGCACACACACAGGGAATGCTCTGACTGAGGACAGGACCCCACAAAGTCCTTTGGGGAGACAGAGAGAGAGTATGCCAGCACACACCAGAGCGCTATATAATGCAGGGATTAACACTATAACTGAGTGATTTTTCCCCCAATAGCTGCTTGTATACACATATTGCGCCTAAATTTAGTGCCCCCCCTCTCTTTTTAACCCTTTGAGCCTGAAAACTACAGGGGAGAGCCTGGGGAGCTGTCTTCCAGCTGCACTGTGAAGAAAAAATGGCGCAAGTGTGCTCAGGGAGATAGCCCCGCCCCTTTTTCGGCTGACTTTTCTCCCGCTTTTCTCATGGATTCTGGCAGGGGTAATTTATCACATATATAGCCCTGGGACTATATATTGTGATGATTTGCCAGCCAAGGTGTTTATATTGCCCTCAGGGCGCCCCCCCCCCCCCCAGCGCCCTGCACCCATCAGTGACCAGAGTGTGAGGTGTGCATGAGGAGCAATGGCGCACAGCTGCAGTGCTGTGCGCTACCTTGTTGAAGACAGAAGTCTTCTGCCGCCGATTTTCCGGAACACTTCTTGCTTCTGGCTCTGTAAGGGGGACGGCGGCGCGGCTCCGGGACCGAACACCAAGGTCGGGTCCTGCGATCGATCCCTCTGGAGCTAATGGTGTCCAGTAGCCTAAGAAGCCCAAACTACCACCAGTTAGGTAGGTTCGCTTCTTCTCCCCTTAGTCCCTCGCTGCAGTGAGTCTGTTGCCAGCAGATCTCACTGTAAAATAAAAAAACCTAAAATATACTTTCTTTCTAGGAGCTCAGGAGAGCCCCTAGTGTGCATCCAGCTCAGCCGGGCACAAGAATCTAACTGAGGTCTGGAGGAGGGTAATAGTGGGAGGAGCCAGTGCACACCAGTAGTCTAAAGCTTTCTTTTAGTTGTGCCCAGTCTCCTGCGGAGCCGCTATTCCCCATGGTCCTTACGGAGTCCCAGCATCCACTTAGGACGTCAGAGAAATTATATTAAGCATTCAATTAAGTGTTCTTTTGAAAGGACAGAGGCTCAGGTGAAGTTGGACATATGCATTTGTTTTCTATAAACTACGGTATACATTTCTGTACCGTGCATGCCCTCAGACAACACTTACAGTATGTTTGTATCCATATACTTGTGCTTAGAATGCCCTATGCTTAGAGAAAAGTTATAGCGGTTGGAAGGGGTGGGTAAACTGTGCATAATAAGAGCTTGGTCACGGAAATATAAACCTGGACATATGCACCTGTCAGTGTATCTTCTGCTGGTGTGTCACTCCTGGTGCAAAATATGCACTGATGATGATGATGATGAGGAGGAGGATTGACAGTCGTTTCTGATAGAGATGTGCACTTGAAATTTTTCGGGTTTTGTGTTTTGGTTTTGGGTTTGGTTCCGCGGCCGTGTTTTGGGTTCGACCGCGTTTTGGCAAAACCTCACCGAATTTTTTTTGTCGGATTCGGGTGTGTTTTGGATTCGGGTGTTTTTTTAAAAAAACCCTAAAAAACAGCTTAAATCATAGAATTTGGGAGTCATTTTGATCCCAAAGTATTATTAACCTCAAAAACCATAATTTCCACTCATTTTCAGTCTATTCTGAATACCTCACACCTCACAATATTATTTTTAGTCCTAAAATTTGCACCGAGGTCGCTGGATGACTAAGCTAAGCGACCCTAGTGGCCGACACAAACACCTGGCCCATCTAGGAGTGGCACTGCAGTGTCACGCAGGATGGCCCTTCCAAAAAACACTCCCCAAACAGCACATGACGCAAAGAAGAAAAAAAGAGGCGCAATGAGGTAGCTGTGTGAGTAAGATAAGCGACCCTATTGGCCGACACAAACACCTGGCCCATCTAGGAGTGGCACTGCAGTGTCACGCAGGATGGCCCTTCCAAAAAACACTCCCCAAACAGCACATGACGCAAAGAAGAAAAAAAGAGGCGCAATGAGGTAGCTGTGTGAGTAAGATAAGCGACCCTAGTGGCCGACACAAACACCTGGCCCATCTAGGAGTGGCACTGCAGTGTCACGCAGGATGGCCCTTCCAAAAAACACTCCCCAAACAGCACATGACGCAAATAAAAATGAAAGAAAAAAGAGGTGCAAGATGGAATTGTCCTTGGGCCCTCCCACCCACCCTTATGTTGTATAAACAGGACATGCACACTTTAACCAACCCATCATTTCAGTGACAGGGTCTGCCACACGACTGTGACTGAAATGACGGGTTGGTTTGGACCCCCACCGAAAAAGAAGCAATTAATCTCTCCTTGCACAAACTGGCTCTACAGAGGCAAGATGTCCACCTCATCATCATCCTCCGATATATCACCGTGTACATCCCGCTCCTCACAGATTATCAATTCGTCCCCACTGGAATCCACCATCTCAGCTCCCTGTGTACTTTGTGGAGGCAATTGCTGCTGGTCAATGTCTCCACGGAGGAATTGATTATAATTCATTTTAATGAACATCATCTTCTCCACATTTTCTGGAAGTAACCTCGTACGCAGATTGCTGACAAGGTGAGCGGCGGCACTAAACACTCTTTCGGAGTACACACTTGTGGGAGGGCAACTTAGGTAGAATAAAGCCAGTTTGTGCAAGGGCCTCCAAATTGCCTCTTTTTCCTGCCAGTATAAGTACGGACTGTCTGACGTGCCTACTTGGATGCGGTCACTCATATAATCCTCCACCATTCTTTCAATGGTGAGAGAATCATATGCAGTGACAGTAGACGACATGTCCGTAATCGTTGTCAGGTCCTTCAGTCCGGACCAGATGTCAGCATCAGCAGTCGCTCCAGACTGCCCTGCATCACCGCCAGCGGGTGGGCTCGGAATTCTGAGCCTTTTCCTCGCACCCCCAGTTGCGGGAGAATGTGAAGGAGGAGATGTTGACAGGTCGCGTTCCGCTTGACTTGACAATTTTGTCACCAGCAGGTCTTTCAACCCCAGCAGACTTGTGTCTGCCGGAAAGAGAGATCCAAGGTAGGTTTTAAATCTAGGATCGAGCACGGTGGCCAAAATGTAGTGCTCTGATTTCAACAGATTGACCACCCGTGAATCCTTGTTAAGCGAATTAAGGGCTGCATCCACAAGTCCCACATGCCTAGCGGAATCGCTTCCTTTTTAGCTCCTCCTTCAATGCCTCCAGCTTCTTCTGCAAAAGCCTGATGAGGGGAATGACCTGACTCAGGCTGGCAGTGTCTGAACTGACTTCACGTGTGGCAAGTTCAAAAGGTTGCAGAACCTTGCACAACGTTGAAATCATTCTCCACTGCGCTTGAGACAGATACATTCCACCTCCTATATCGTGCTCAATTGTATAGGCTTGAATGGCCTTTTGCTGCTCCTCCAACCTCTGAAGCATATAGAGGGTTGAATTCCACCTCGTTACCACTTCTTGCTTCAGATGATGGCAGGGCAGGTTCAGGCGTTTTTGGTGGTGCTCCAGTCTTCTGTACGTGGTGCCTGTACGCCGAAAGTGTCCCGCAATTCTTCTGGCCACCGACAGCATCTCTTGCACACCCCTGTCGTTTTTTAAAAAATTCTGCACCACCAAATTCAAGGTATGTGCAAAACATGGGACGTGCTGGAATTTGCCCATATTTAATGCACACACAATATTGCTGGCGTTGTCCGATGCCACAAATCCACAGGAGAGTCCAATTGGGGTAAGCCATTCCGCGATGATCTTCCTCAGTTGCCGTAAGAGGTTTTCAGCTGTGTGCGTATTCTGGAAACCGGTGATACAAAGCGTAGCCTGCCTAGGAAAGAGTTGGCGTTTGCGAGATGCTGCTACTGGTGCCGCCGCTGCTGTTCTTGCGGCGGGAGTCCATACATCTACCCAGTGGGCTGTCACAGTCATATAGTCCTGACCCTGCCCTGCTCCACTTGTCCACATGTCCGTGGTTAAGTGGACATTGGGTACAACTGCATTTTTTAGGACACTGGTGAGTCTTTTTCTGACGTCCGTGTACATTCTCGGTATCGCCTGCCTAGAGAAGTGGAACCTAGATGGTATTTGGTAACGGGGGCACACTGCCTCAATAAATTGTCTAGTTCCCTGTGAACTAACGGCGGATACCGGACGCACGTCTAACACCAACATAGTTGTCAAGGCCTCAGTTATCCGCTTTGCAACAGGATGACTGCTGTGATATTTCATCTTCCTCGCAAAGGACTGTTGGACAGTCAATTGCTTGGTGGAAGTAGTAAAAGTGGGCTTACGACTTCCCCTCTGGGATGACCATCGACTCCCAGCAGCAACAACAGCAGCGCCAGCAGCAGTAGGCGTTACACGCAAGGATGCATCGGAGGAATCCCAGGCAGGAGAGGACTCGTCAGAATTGCCAGTGACATGGCATGCAGGACTATTGGCATTCCTGGGGAAGGAGGAAATTGACACTGAGGGAGTTGGTGGGGTGGTTTGCGTGAGCTTGGTTACAAGAGGAAGGGATTTACTGGTCAGTGGACTGCTTCCGCTGTCGCCCAAAGTTTTTGAACTTGTCACTGACTTATTATGAATGCGCTGCAGGTGACATATAAGGGAGGATGTTCCGAGGTGGTTAACGTCCTTACCCCTACTTATTACAGCTTGACAAAGGCAACACACGGCTTGACAAATGTTGTCCGCATTTCTGGTGAAATACTTCCACACCGAAGAGCTGATTTTTTTTGGTATTTTCACCAGGCATGTCAACGGCCCTATTCCTCCCACGGACAACAGGTGTCTCCCCGGGTGCCTGACTTAAACAAACCACCTCACCATCAGAATCCTCCTTGTCAATTTCCTCCCCAGCGCCAGCAACACCCATATCCTCCTCATCCTGGTGTACTTCAACACTGACATCTTCAATCTGACTATCAGGAACTGGACTGCGGGTGCTCCTTCCAGCACTTGCAGGGGGCGTGCAAATGGTGGAAGGTGCATGCTCTTCACGTCCAGTGTTGGGAAGGTCAGGCATCGCAACCGACACAATTGGACTCTCCTTGTGGATTTGGGATTTCGAAGAACGCACAGTTCTTTGCGGTGCTTTTGCCAGCTTGAGTCTTTTCAGTTTTCTAGCGAGAGGCTGAGTGCTTCCATCCTCATGTGAAGCTGAACCACTAGCCATGAACATAGGCCAGGGCCTCAGCCGTTCCTTGCCACTCCGTGTGGTAAATGGCATATTGGCAAGTTTACGCTTCTCCTCCGACAATTTTATTTTAGATTTTGGAGTCCTTTTTTTACTGATATTTGGTGTTTTGGATTTTACATGCTCTGTACTATGACATTGGGCATCGGCCTTGGCAGACGACGTTGCTGGCATTTCATCGTCTCGGCCGTGACTAGTGGCAGAAGCTTCAGCACGAGGTGGAAGTGGATCTTGATCTTTCCCTAATTTTGGAACCTCAACATTTTTGTTCTCCATATTTTAATAGGCACAACTAAAAGGCACCTCAGGTAAACAATGGAGATGGATGGATACTAGTATACTTATGGATGGACGAGCGACTGCCGACACAGAGGTAGCTACAGCCGTGGACTACCGTACTGTGTCTGCTGCTAATATAGACTGGATGATAAGGAGATGAAATTAATATATATATATATATATATATATATAATATCACTAGTACTGCAGCCGGACAGGTATATATATTTATTATGTAATGACTGATGACGGACCTGCTGGACACTGTCAGCTCAGCAGCACCGCAGACTGTTACAGTAAGCTACTATAGTAGTATGTATAAAGAAGAAAGAAAAAAAAAAAACACGGGTAGGTGGTATACAATTATGGATGGACGAGCGACTGCCGACACAGAGGTAGCTACAGCCGTGGACTACCGTACTGTGTCTGCTGCTAATATAGACTGGATGATAAGGAGATGAAATTAATATATATATATATATATATATATATATAATATCACTAGTACTGCAGCCGGACAGGTAGATATATTTATTATGTAATGACTGATGACGGACCTGCTGGACACTGTCAGCTCAGCAGCACCGCAGACTGCTACAGTAAGCTACTATAGTAGTATGTATAAACAAGAAAGAAAAAAAAAAAACACGGGTAGGTGGTATACAATTATGGATGGACGAGCGACTGCCGACACAGAGGTAGCTGAAGCCGTGGACTACCGTACTGTGTCTGCTGCTAATATAGACTGGATGATAAGGAGATGAAATTAATATATATATATATATAATATCACTAGTACTGCAGCCGGACAGGTATATATATTTATTATGTAATGACTGATGACGGACCTGCTGGACACTGTCAGCTCAGCAGCACCGCAGACTGCTACAGTAAGCTACTATAGTAGTATGTATAAAGAAGAAAGAAAAAAAAACACGGGTAGGTGGTATACAATTATGGATGGACGAGCGACTGCCGACACAGAGGTAGCTACAGCCGTGGACTACCGTACTGTGTCTGCTGCTAATATAGACTGGATGATAATGAGATGAAATCAATATATATATATATATATAATATCACTAGTACTGCAGCCGGACAGGTATATATATTTATTATGTAATGACTGATGACGGACCTGCTGGACACTGTCAGCTCAGCAGCACCGCAGACTGCTACAGTAAGCTACTATAGTAGTATGTATCAAGAAGAAAGAAAAAAAAACCACGGGTAGGTGGTTTACAATTATGGATGGACGAGCGACTGTCGACACAGAGGTAGCTACAGCCGTGGACTACCGTACTGTGTCTGCTGCTAATATAGACTGGATGATAATGAGATGAAATCAATATATATATATATAATATCACTAGTACTGCAGCCGGACAGGTAGATATATTTATTATGTAATGACTGATGACGGACCTGCTGGACACTGTCAGCTCAGCAGCACCGCAGACTGCTACAGTAAGCTACTATAGTAGTATGTATAAAGAAGAAAGAAAAAAAAACCACGGGTAGGTGGTATACAATTATGGATGGACGAGCGACTGCCGACACAGAGGTAGCTACAGCCGTGGACTACCGTACTGTGTCTGCTGCTAATATAGACTGGATGATAATGAGATGAAATCAATATATATTATATCACACTAGTACTGCAGCCGGACAGGTAGATATATTTATTATGTAATGACTGATGACGGACCTGCTGGACACTGTCAGCTCAGCAGCACCGCAGACTGCTACAGTAAGCTACTATAGTAGTATGTATAAAGAAGAAAGAAAAAAAAAACCACGGGTAGGTGGTATACAATTATGGATGGACGAGCGACTGCCGACACAGAGGTAGCTACAGCCGTGGACTACCGTACTGTGTCTGCTGCTAATATAGACTGGATGATAATGAGATGAAATCAATATATATATATATAATATCACTAGTACTGCAGCCGGACAGGTAGATATATTTATTATGTAATGACTAATGACGGACCTGCTGGACACAGTCAGCTCAGCAGCACCGCAGACTGCTACAGTAAGCTACTATAGTAGTATGTATAAAGAAGAAAGAAAAAAAAAAAAACACGGGTAGGTGGTATACAATATTATATATATATTATATACAATTATATATATATATATATATATATATATTAAACTGGTGGTGACTGGTGGTCAGGTCACTGGTCACACTATCAGCAACTTGCAAGTAGTACTCCTAAGCAGACAATCACAATATATATTATACTGGTGGTCAGTGTGGTCACAATGGCAGTGTGGCACTCTGGCAGCAAAAGTGTGCACTGTACGTTATATGTACTCCTGAGTCCTGCTCTCAGACTCTAACTGCTCCCCACTGTCAGTGTCTCCCCCACAAGTCAGATAATATACAGTCACACTATCTATCACTTCAGCAAGTAACTAGTACTCCTCCTAATGCTCCCCAAAATTACTACTGTGTCTCTCTCTACTGTCTCACTCTCTTCTCTATAAACGGAGAGGACGCCAGCCACGTCCTCTCCCTATGAATCTCAATGCACGTGTGAAAATGGCGGCGACGCGCGGCTCCTTATATAGAATCCGAGTCTCGCGATAGAATCCGAGCCTCGCGAGAATCCGACAGCGGGATGATGACGTTCGGGCGCGCTCGGGTTAACCGAGCAAGGCGGGAAGATCCGAGTCGCTCGGCCCCGTGTAAAAAAACATGAAGTTAGGGCGGGTTCGGATTCCGAGGAACCGAACCCGCTCATCCCTAGTTTCTGATTGGCTGATTTCATCTGGACCCCTCCCACTGATAATATATAAATTCTTAGTGTAGTTGATAAGTTATATGAAGTTGGCTGATGTTTACGTTCATTCCATGGCAGTTAAGAATATTCCCATTTACTCTTCAACCACTTATCTGTTGATTTTTCTTTTCAAAAACAGCTCAGAAATTGCCCTGTTTTTATCTAATACATTTTTAAAAGTATTTTTAAAGATATATAATTATATATATATATATATATATATCTCCAAAAACAAGTGCACTCACTACTTCTTTAAATTCCAAAGTTTCACAGTTATTTTATTCAATTCAATCTGCAGGTTCAGTTGTATCAGTAAATTCCATACATGACCATGTCCATATAGGAGTCAAAACACCGCTCCAAATTTATCCATCTTGTCAATGCAAATCAATCAAGCATATTATGAACATCTGAAAAATATCAGTGGTGCAGCTCCATTTGTATATGGTTTTCACATGTCATGGATTGGTAATACATCATGTCTTTTGTTATGTCTGTCGACTTCGGCAGCTTTTCGTGCCGTAAAAGACCCACATCTAGAACATATCAAACATAAATACATACAGTTATAAACTTGGACGAATGAGTGTCACATCAGCGAGATCTCTGCACAACCTGTAGCTACCTGGTCCGCCGTACTCCTCGGCGTGCGTTCCACCGTCCTGCGCATGTCCGCGCTCAGTACGGACGTTCGAGATCTAAATCCCTTCACTCCGGTCACATGGTGCGTTACGAACACTCCCCTCTTACAGGACGCGTCCATCGCTTACCACGTCATCATCGAACTCCTTGTGCGTGTCACTTGCGTTCCACTTCATTCTCCTCGTATAGGAGATTTATCACCGGTTTACTATATACTCAATATCTCTCAGGCTATCCAATTTTACCTCGCTGATGTTCAATCATCCATCCAATTACAAATTACAATACACACCAACAATTAGATTAAAAACAATTCATAGGTACCTATTCTAATTTAAAAACATTTTATCATTATCAAATGGTAATCCTCCTAACAGTTTCTATCAAAGTGACAATCACCTCATCTAATTTTTCTTATTATTTTATTGTGTTTGTTATTTTTATTATTTTTATTTTTATTGGGCCCATAACCCTAATTACCCAAAAAGCATTTGAAATTTATACTTTCATTCATCCCCCTTGGGGCTATTGTATCAAGATCATAGATCCATCTAGCTTCTCTCCTTAATAATTTCTGGTCCCTATTGCCACCTCGTTCTAACGGTGGCTCGTAGTCTATCACCATACAACGTAGGGATGCTACTGTATGGGACTTTTGCAAAAAGTGCCGGGCCACTGGTTTATCACTTTTACCTTCATTGATAGCTTCCCTAATTGATCTCCTGTGGTTAGCCATTCTTTCTCTAAAATTCCTACTGGTCTTGCCCACATAGACTAGGCTACATGGGCAAATCAATATGTAAACTACATATTTCGAAGTGCAGGTCAGCCGATACTTAATTTCAATCTGAGCTCCTGAGTGTGGGTGGGAAAAAGTTCTACCCGACAACATGCCGCTGCATGTTGTACAACCTGTACAACGATAACAGCCAAATCTGTTTGTGTTCAACCAAGTCCTAGTGATTTTTCTATCAAAATTTTTAGTTGGCTTCATTAATAGTTGTTTTAAATTTGGACCTCTTTTAAAGGCTACCAGTGGTTTTCCCAAAGTGTTCTTTAAAATCTTATCAGAACCAACTATAGGCCAATGTTTATTCACTGACTTGCTAAATGCAATGGCTTTTGTATCAAATTGTTTCAGCACTATAAACTTTTTGTCATCTTTGACAGATGTTTTATGTTCATTCTCATCCCAAATTTTCCATGCCTTACTTAGGCATTTCTCTAGGACCTGAGGTGAATATCCTCTCTCTAAAAATCGTTCCTTCATTTCCACCAGCTGAACCTGTGCTCTATCTTTCTCCGTGTTATTCCTCAAAACACGTATAAATTGTGAAACAGGTAAGCCATCCTTCAATGGTTTCGGATGATGACTTGTGCCAAATAATATGGAATTCCTGTCCGTACTTTTCCTATATAATGTGGTTCCTAAACCCTCATTTGTCTTGAAAATAGAAATATCTAAAAATTCTATTTTTTCAACCTGAAAATTACTTGTGAAGCGAATCGGACTATCCAATGAATTTAAATTTACCATCATCTCCTGGAACAATACTTCTGTCCCTTTCCATAGAATTAGGACATCATCTATAAAGCGGAAATAATGAAGAATGCTGGGACCGTATCTGGGATATATATGCTCTTCTTCATACTCTGTCATGAATATATTTGCATATACCGGAGCTAAATTAGATCCCATCGCGGTCCCAGCACTCTGTACATAATAAGATGTGCCATATCTGAAATGGTTGTTTTCCAACACACTCAAAACCAGTTCACAAACATACTCTACTGGTGGACCAACAAAGGATGTCGCTGCCAATCTTTTTCTTACTGCTTCAACTCCTAACTCATGAGGAATTGCAGTGTACAAAGACACTACGTCCATTGTTGCAAAAAATATCTCATCCTGTGATCCCTCAATCTTTTTTAATTTTGAAAGTAGGTGGGGTGTATCCTTAATGTAACTTTTACTTTCTATTACTACCGGTTGGAGTAAAAGGTCTATATATTGGGCAATCGGTTGTAGTACCGAGCCTCTAGCTGATACTATGGGCCTTCCTGGTGGGGCAATAATTGATTTATGTATTTTTGGAATACTGTAGAAGATTGGACAGGCTGGTTCATCTACTGTCAATAATTCCACCAATTCCATGTCCAACCAACCATGCTGGATGCCCCTCTCCAATAATAAGTCAATCTTTGATTTTATTCGTGACATGGGGTTATCTTTCACCTCCCTATAGGTTCTTGTATCAGCCAGTTGTTGTTTAATCTCACGGTCATAATAGTCATAGTCTAACACCACTACTGCTCCTCCCTTGTCTGCCATCCTAATGACTATTTCATCATTTTTTTGCAACGAAGTTAGTGCTTTCCTTTGGTCCAAACTCAGATTAAATCTATAGTGATGTTCTTTATTCATTTCATTATAATCCCCCTCAACCATGCGCAAGAAGGTTTTTATGCTTGCGTTACTAGACTGGGGATCGAACGTGCTTGGTTTCCCTTTAAGAGATCCATATTTACGCTCACTTTCCTCGCGTGATTCTTTAAAAAATTCCTTTAACCTTAATTTTCTTCCCAGTTTATATAAGTCAACCTGGGTGTCAAACGTACTATTTATAAACGTGGGGACAAATGTAAATCCTAATGCTAAGACAGATAGTTCTGACTCAGTTAGTAGATGTTTTGATAAATTGAATACATTATTTTTTAATGCCTCCTTCTTCCCCTTCTTCTTCCCCCTCCTCGGGTGCGGCCTCTTTTTGCTCTTATATCTGTAATTGGACCTTTGTCCATATCCACCCCTAAAAAATTATCAGAGCCACTGGGTGGGATACCTTCTGCCCGCTCTACCTCTGAGGAGGAGCATGAGGAATCTACTGAATAGGGTAGTTTCTGTCTGGAGTACCTCTGTCTCTGTGTGGGGTATTTGTTGTTTTCCCCACTCAACCACCTGTACACATTATGATTTTTATAGTCATTTAATACTACATCCAATTTATTTCTTTTGAATGCTACTAGATCTTTTTTATACCGCTCTATATTCCCAGTTAATTTCTCCATCCATTTTTCACCCACGTCTTCATCTAGTTTTGGTTGGTAAGATGTTTTAAAATCTCCCAACTCTCCCTTTATTTTTTTAAGGTCATTGCCCACTTCTTCGATCACCAGGAGAAGCAAATCCATTGAGCATTTGTTCAAAACGCTACACCATTTGCTACAAAAAGCTGGATTTGTTCGTCCAATTGTTGGTACGTTTGGGATTCTAAAACCCCTGGGGATTTTCTTTTGTCTGTAATAATCCGAGAGGAATTGTCCATGTAAGACTAGGTCTACCTCTTTTTTGGACAATCTTAATAATTTATGATAGAGATCTAGAGTTGTCTCTGCTGGTAATTCACCAAATTCCTCCTTTGCAAATAATACCTTCTCTGCATCATCATCTGTCAAACTCAGTTGTTTATTCTCGGCTTGTGCCAACAGGGCATCATCCAAAAATCTACTGCCTAATTGTGTCATTTTTATAATATTTTTATAATTTGTGCTGACTAATTATTTAATCTAATGATCACAATTATAGCAGTAAGCAATCAATTAAGGTTTACCATAGGATTCAAACCATTCAATACAGAAAATTTTTTTGTTAAAAAACAATTACATATCACCACAGTTAGTGTTATTGCACATACGCCTGTAGAATGAAATGATTCAACAAAGCATTCAATTAGTCTTTCCTCTTTTCCAAATTTCCGCCGGGGTGCATCTATATTAGATTTTTAATCCATCCAATATCTGTCCTTGCATAGATGCACTCTCCTGTTCAACATGTAGGGTGCAACATTAATAGTCCCATCTCTGCGACCTCCAATATCTCCAAAAACAAGTGCACTCACTACTTCTTTAAATTCCAAAGTTTCACAGTTATTTTATTCAATTCAATCTGCAGGTTCAGTTGTATCAGTAAATTCCATACATGACCATGTCCATATAGGAGTCAAAACACCGCTCCAAATTTATCCATCTTGTCAATGCAAATCAATCAAGCATATTATGAACATCTGAAAAATATCAGTGGTGCAGCTCCATTTGTATATGGTTTTCACATGTCATGGATTGGTAATACATCATGTCTTTTGTTATGTCTGTCGACTTCGGCAGCTTTTCGTGCCGTAAAAGACCCACATCTAGAACATATCAAACATAAATACATACAGTTATAAACTTGGACGAATGAGTGTCACATCAGCGAGATCTCTGCACAACCTGTAGCTACCTGGTCTGCCGTACTCCTCGGCGTGCGTTCCACCGTCCTGCGCATGTCCGCGCTCAGTACGGACGTTCGAGATCTAAATCCCTTCACTCCGGTCACATGGTGCGTTACGAAAACTCCCCTCTTACAGGACGCGTCCATCGCTTACCACGTCATCATCGAACTCCTTGTGCGTGTCACTTGCGTTCCACTTCATTCTCCTCGTATAGGAGATTTATCACCGGTTTACTATATACTCAATATCTCTCAGGCTATCCAATTTTACCTCGCTGATGTTCAATCATCCATCCAATTACAAATTACAATACACACCAACAATTAGATAAAATGTTTTTAAATTAGAATAGGTACCTATGAATTGTTTTTAATCTAATTGTTGGTGTGTATTGTAATTTGTAATTGGATGGATGATTGAACATCAGCGAGGTAAAATTGGATAGCCTGAGAGATATTGAGTATATAGTAAACCGGTGATAAATCTCCTATACGAGGAGAATGAAGTGGAACGCAAGTGACACGCACAAGGAGTTCGATGATGACGTGGTAAGCGATGGACGCGTCCTGTAAGAGGGGAGTGTTCGTAACGCACCATGTGACCGGAGTGAAGGGATTTAGATCTCGAACGTCCGTACTGAGCGCGGACATGCGCAGGACGGTGGAACGCACGCCGAGGAGTACGGCGGACCAGGTAGCTACAGGTTGTGCAGAGATCTCGCTGATGTGACACTCATTCGTCCAAGTTTATAACTGTATGTATTTATGTTTGATATGTTCTAGATGTGGGTCTTTTACGGCACGAAAAGCTGCCGAAGTCGACAGACATAACAAAAGACATGATGTATTACCAATCCATGACATGTGAAAACCATATACAAATGGAGCTGCACCACTGATATTTTTCAGATGTTCATAATATGCTTGATTGATTTGCATTGACAAGATGGATAAATTTGGAGCGGTGTTTTGACTCCTATATGGACATGGTCATGTATGGAATTTACTGATACAACTGAACCTGCAGATTGAATTGAATAAAATAACTGTGAAACTTTGGAATTTAAAGAAGTAGTGAGTGCACTTGTTTTTGGAGATATTGGAGGTCGCAGAGATGGGACTATTAATGTTGCACCCTACATGTTGAACAGGAGAGTGCATCTATGCAAGGACAGATATTGGATGGATTAAAAATCTAATATAGATGCACCCCGGCGGAAATTTGGAAAAGAGGAAAGACTAATTGAATGCTTTGTTGAATCATTTCATTCTACAGGCGTATGTGCAATAACACTAACTGTGGTGATATGTAATTGTTTTTTAACAAAAAATTTTTCTGTATTGAATGGTTTGAATCCTATGGTAAACCTTAATTGATTGCTTACTGCTATAATTGTGATCATTAGATTAAATAATTAGTCAGCACAAATTATAAAAATATTATAAAAATGACACAATTAGGCAGTAGATTTTTGGATGATGCCCTGTTGGCACAAGCCGAGAATAAACAACTGAGTTTGACAGATGATGATGCAGAGAAGGTATTATTTGCAAAGGAGGAATTTGGTGAATTACCAGCAGAGACAACTCTAGATCTCTATCATAAATTATTAAGATTGTCCAAAAAAGAGGTAGACCTAGTCTTACATGGACAATTCCTCTCGGATTATTACAGACAAAAGAAAATCCCCAGGGGTTTTAGAATCCCAAACGTACCAACAATTGGACGAACAAATCCAGCTTTTTGTAGCAAATGGTGTAGCGTTTTGAACAAATGCTCAATGGATTTGCTTCTCCTGGTGATCGAAGAAGTGGGCAATGACCTTAAAAAAATAAAGGGAGAGTTGGGAGATTTTAAAACATCTTACCAACCAAAACTAGATGAAGACGTGGGTGAAAAATGGATGGAGAAATTAACTGGGAATATAGAGCGGTATAAAAAAGATCTAGTAGCATTCAAAAGAAATAAATTGGATGTAGTATTAAATGACTATAAAAATCATAATGTGTACAGGTGGTTGAGTGGGGAAAACAACAAATACCCCACACAGAGACAGAGGTACTCCAGACAGAAACTACCCTATTCAGTAGATTCCTCATGCTCCTCCTCAGAGGTAGAGCGGGCAGAAGGTATCCCACCCAGTGGCTCTGATAATTTTTTAGGGGTGGATATGGACAAAGGTCCAATTACAGATATAAGAGCAAAAAGAGGCCGCACCCGAGGAGGGGGAAGAAGAAGGGGAAGAAGGAGGCATTAAAAAATAATGTATTCAATTTATCAAAACATCTACTAACTGAGTCAGAACTATCTGTCTTAGCATTAGGATTTACATTTGTCCCCACGTTTATAAATAGTACGTTTGACACCCAGGTTGACTTATATAAACTGGGAAGAAAATTAAGGTTAAAGGAATTTTTTAAAGAATCACGCGAGGAAAGTGAGCGTAAATATGGATCTCTTAAAGGGAAACCAAGCACGTTCGATCCCCAGTCTAGTAACGCAAGCATAAAAACCTTCTTGCGCATGGTTGAGGGGGATTATAATGAAATGAATAAAGAACATCACTATAGATTTAATCTGAGTTTGGACCAAAGGAAAGCACTAACTTCGTTGCAAAAAAATGATGAAATAGTCATTAGGATGGCAGACAAGGGAGGAGCAGTAGTGGTGTTAGACTATGACTATTATGACCGTGAGATTAAACAACAACTGGCTGATACAAGAACCTATAGGGAGGTGAAAGATAACCCCATGTCACGAATAAAATCAAAAATTGACTTATTATTGGAGAGGGGCATCCAGCATGGTTGGTTGGACATGGAATTGGTGGAATTATTGACAGTAGATGAACCAGCCTGTCCAATCTTCTACAGTATTCCAAAAATACATAAATCAATTATTGCCCCACCAGGAAGGCCCATAGTATCAGCTAGAGGCTCGGTACTACAACCGATTGCCCAATATATAGACCTTTTACTCCAACCGGTAGTAATAGAAAGTAAAAGTTACATTAAGGATACACCCCACCTACTTTCAAAATTAAAAAAGATTGAGGGATCACAGGATGAGATATTTTTTGCAACAATGGACGTAGTGTCTTTGTACACTGCGATTCCTCATGAGTTAGGAGTTGAAGCAGTAAGAAAAAGATTGGCAGCGACATCCTTTGTTGGTCCACCAGTAGAGTATGTTTGTGAACTGGTTTTGAGTGTGTTGGAAAACAACCATTTCAGATATGGCACATCTTATTATGTACAGAGTGCTGGGACCGCGATGGGATCTAATTTAGCTCCGGTATATGCAAATATATTCATGACAGAGTATGAAGAAGAGCATATATATCCCAGATACGGTCCCAGCATTCTTCATTATTTCCGCTTTATAGATGATGTCCTAATTCTATGGAAAGGGACAGAAGTATTGTTCCAGGAGATGATGGTAAATTTAAAATCATTGGATAGTCCGATTCGCTTCACAAGTAATTTTCAGGTTGAAAAAATAGAATTTTTAGATATTTCTATTTTCAAGACAAATGAGGGTTTAGGAACCACATTATATAGGAAAAGTACGGACAGGAATTCCATATTATTTGGCACAAGTCATCATCCGAAACCATTGAAGGATGGCTTACCTGTTTCACAATTTATACGTGTTTTGAGGAATAACACGGAGAAAGATAGAGCACAGGTTCAGCTGGTGGAAATGAAGGAACGATTTTTAGAGAGAGGATATTCACCTCAGGTCCTAGAGAAATGCCTAAGTAAGGCATGGAAAATTTGGGATGAGAATGAACATAAAACATCTGTCAAAGATGACAAAAAGTTTATAGTGCTGAAACAATTTGATACAAAAGCCATTGCATTTAGCAAGTCAGTGAATAAACATTGGCCTATAGTTGGTTCTGATAAGATTTTAAAGAACACTTTGGGAAAACCACTGGTAGCCTTTAAAAGAGGTCCAAATTTAAAACAACTATTAATGAAGCCAACTAAAAATTTTGATAGAAAAATCACTAGGACTTGGTTGAACACAAACAGATTTGGCTGTTATCGTTGTACAGGTTGTACACCATGCAGCGGCATGTTGTCGGGTAGAACTTTTTCCCACCCACACTCAGGAGCTCAGATTGAAATTAAGTATCGGCTGACCTGCACTTCGAAATATGTAGTTTACATATTGATTTGCCCATGTAGCCTAGTCTATGTGGGCAAGACCAGTAGGAATTTTAGAGAAAGAATGGCTAACCACAGGAGATCAATTAGGGAAGCTATCAATGAAGGTAAAAGTGATAAACCAGTGGCCCGGCACTTTTTGCAAAAGTCCCATACAGTAGCATCCCTACGTTGTATGGTGATAGACTACGAGCCACCGTTAGAACGAGGTGGCAATAGGGACCAGAAATTATTAAGGAGAGAAGCTAGATGGATCTATGATCTTGATACAATAGCCCCAAGGGGGATGAATGAAAGTATAAATTTCAAATGCTTTTTGGGTAATTAGGGTTATGGGCCCAATAAAAATAAAAATAAAAATAATAAAAATAACAAACACAATAAAATAATAAGAAAAATTAGATGAGGTGATTGTCACTTTGATAGAAACTGTTAGGAGGATTACCATTTGATAATGATAAAATGTTTTTAAATTAGAATAGGTACCTATGAATTGTTTTTAATCTAATTGTTGGTGTGTATTGTAATTTGTAATTGGATGGATGATTGAACATCAGCGAGGTAAAATTGGATAGCCTGAGAGATATTGAGTATATAGTAAACCGGTGATAAATCTCCTATACGAGGAGAATGAAGTGGAACGCAAGTGACACGCACAAGGAGTTCGATGATGACGTGGTAAGCGATGGACGCGTCCTGTAAGAGGGGAGTGTTCGTAACGCACCATGTGACCGGAGTGAAGGGATTTAGATCTCGAACGTCCGTACTGAGCGTGGACATGCGCAGGACGGTGGAACGCACGCCGAGGAGTACGGCGGACCAGGTAGCTACAGGTTGTGCAGAGATCTCGCTGATGTGACACTCATTCGTCCAAGTTTATAACTGTATGTATTTATGTTTGATATGTTCTAGATGTGGGTCTTTTACGGCACGAAAAGCTGCCGAAGTCGACAGACATAACAAAAGACATGATGTATTACCAATCCATGACATGTGAAAACCATATACAAATGGAGCTGCACCACTGATATTTTTCAGATGTTCATAATATGCTTGATTGATTTGCATTGACAAGATGGATAAATTTGGAGCGGTGTTTTGACTCCTATATGGACATGGTCATGTATGGAATTTACTGATACAACTGAACCTGCAGATTGAATTGAATAAAATAACTGTGAAACTTTGGAATTTAAAGAAGTAGTGAGTGCACTTGTTTTTGGAGATATTGGAGGTCGCAGAGATGGGACTATTAATGTTGCACCCTACATGTTGAACAGGAGAGTGCATCTATGCAAGGACAGATAGATATATATATATATATATATATATATACAAGTCCAAAGAGGAAGCAATTAAAGGCACTCGGCGGGGCAAAAAATACAACACTCAGAAATAAAGATGAATCATCGACGTTTCGGAGCTTACGCCCCTTTATCAAGACATATCATACACACCATATATATATATTTTTATTTCTTTATGGTTTTTTTATTATTTATTTTATATTATTTTTTAAATATATATACCCCACCCCCATCCCCCATAGGTCCCCATTATATAATATCTCTTCCTAACCCCCCTCCTCATGAGGCCAGTGACATTTTTATTATCATTATACTTCTACACCTGCATCCTCCCTAGCATCATATTCAGAGCCGGCCATAGGCATAGGCAAACTAGGCAAATGCCTAGGGCATTTGGTATGCTTAGGGGCACCAGCAGCTTCTGCTGATTAAAATGATATGTGGCATGCCTATATTCTGTGTGTGACTGCGGCTGTATCTGCATACGAAATGCCACGTTGCAGTGTATTCCTGGAAATCACTGTAATGTAGCATTTCGTATGCAGATACAGCCGCAGTCGCACACAGAATATAGGCATGCTGTATACAATTTTAATCAGCAGAAGCTGCTTGTGCATCATAGCCACAATAAGATGCATTTTCGTAAACAAAAGGCGTCCGACGTTAGCAGAGCTGCCAACTGACTCATGCCAGGCATCTCCTGCAGAACTAGCGGCGGTGCTAGGGGGCACCAGTCAAAATCTAGCCTAGGGCATCATATTGGTTAGGGCCGGCTCTGACCATATTGATTCAATTTCCCCTACCCCCAATAGGCATTTCTACCCTGCCCCATTATGCAGAGCGCAGCGGAACATGTGTTACGGGAGACAGATCATCCGTTTCCCTGCACTGGCTTCCCGGTGGCTGTTGCTGTCTGCAGCCGCCAGGTATATACACAAGCAGCAGCAACGATGACCCCAGCCACAGGGGAGGGGGGGGGGGAGGAATGCCATGTTCTGCATGATCACTGCTGGCCACAGTGAACAGGATAACTTGTGGTGGAGCCACGGATGCAGAGAGGCTGGGAGGTCCGTCTGAGAATGGTGGCTGCAGGAAGATTATCTTCCAACAGCCGCCCAGTGGGCATTGATCGCATCAGATGCGACCATGGCACGTAAATCCCAGCCTGGTATAGTCTGATGCAACCATGCCAGACAGAATGTTTAATTTAATTTATAAGTGTATACGCTCATATTTACTATGGGCATAAACCAGATATATATGCTACCACTGCAGAACTGGGTGCAGCTTGAAATATGTAACAGCGTTTATTTTCTTATAGACTCCATCATTATCCATATTAACAGAATGAGTGGGATTAGGATTTATTTTTTAAAAACGCTTTAACAAAAATGAAGTTTAGGATTTTATTGCTTGAGAAAAAAAATCAAATAAGCATCCTGTCTGCATTTCCCCAAATGGCGTCATCAGGGAAGGTTCTCGGGCATATATAAAGTGTACCGGCGAGTAGATATTTGAGATTAGGACTGAGAAAAGTCAGAACAATGCGGGTCATTCCGAGTTGATCGCTAGCTGAAAATGCTCGCTGTGCAGCGATGAAGCAAAAAAAGGTACTTCTGCGCATGCATATGCGGCGCAATGCGCACGCACGACGTGCTTTCGCAATGGCCGATGCAGTTTTACACAAGGTCTAGTGAAGCTTTCCAGTCCCACTGCTGGCCGCAGCGTGATTGACAGGAAGAGGGCGTTTCTGGGTGTCAACTGACCGTTTTCAGGGAGTGTTCGGAAAAACGCAGGCGTGCCAGGAAAAACGCAGGCGTGGCTAGGCGAACGCAGGGCGTGTTTGTGATGTCAATACAGGAACTGAACAGTCTGAAGTGATCGCAAGCGCTGAGTAGGTCTGGAGCTACTCTAAAACTGCACATAATTTTTTTTGTAGCCGCTCTGCGATCCTTTCGTTCGCACTTCTGCTAAGCTAAAATACACTCCCAGTGGGCGGCGGCATAGCATTTGCACGGCTGCTAAAAACTGCTAGCGAGCGAACAACTCGGAATGACCACCCATATGTAACGGCTGCAGGTACATACTGTACATGAGGAAAGTTGGAACTGAATTTCCATATAAATGCATTGTGAGCATTATAGTATCGAAACAAATCCAAAAATGTCAGGTGGAGAATTTTGCTCTTGTGTACTGTTTTCTTCAAGGAACAAGAAGTAAAGTACTGTATGCCCTTGAAGTCCTAGAAATAGAAAAACATATACAACTTGGATATGATGCTGTAATTGGTAATATGGTCAGGCCGTGTATTGCTTAAAATTGTCCCTGAACCGTAAAATTGTTAAAGAGCAGAATTCATACCCTTGCGCCATTATGGCTTTCCTCTGCGAATTACCACATATCACTAGTGGTGTCAGTATTTCCAAAGATAAGTCTCCAGGACATGAAAACTACTGTAATATTGTATCATGTCTGGGTCCCCAGTGATGTTATAGAAAATGTATCATCCAACATAACATCTATAGCTCACTCCCCTGCCGTTCAGCTCTATATATTATATACAGTATATACTGCAGTCGCTTGAAGGAAAGATGTATTACTGCTGGCAGAAGACAAGTGACTAACAGCACTGTTTTACTCCATCGACATCTGCTTGTATGTTGTGTCATTTGTCTTGGATCCACTTCCACTACAATAAACCAAAGCAATAAAAGTCTTTCACATAAAGGGGCTTATTCATGTTTGTTACCAAACCCCAAAAGCCCGATAATGGGCAAAACCATGCTGCACTGCAGGGGGGCAGATGTAACATGTGCAGAGAGAGTTAGATTTGCATGGGGTGTGTTCAAACTGAAATTTAAGTAAATACTGGCTACTTTATTTTTACACTGCAACTTAGATTTCAGTTTGAACACACCCCACTCAAATCCAATTCTCTCTGCACATGTTACATATGCCCCACCTGCAGTGCACATGGTTTTGTCCATTAGTAGGCTTTTTGGGTAAGCCAACAAACCTGAATAACCCCCAATATAGGTATTATGGTCACTACATTTTTGTTTATACAGTAGGTGTTTCCATGCATGGTAAATATGTATTTTGGCTGTTAATTTAAATGGAGATGAGCAGTGATGGCTGCAGAGGTGGGTGGGGCTGCAGCGCAGTTTGGGGCGGCAGTTGGCGTGGCTCACCTATTTGAGTTATGGACTGCGCTGCAGCGTCACTTCCGGAGCCACCACTGGAGATAAGTTCTGGAGATAAATTGTGCAGATTAAAAAAACCAAGCAGCACTACATTTAAGTTAATTCTGATCACATACAACTACTGACAACCTGTGCCATATTCTTGTCATTCTAGGTTTTCCAGCCATGTTTGTAGTAGTGTGGGCCGTGGTACGGGCATCTTTAGCAGATGCAAGGTAAGACACTACATTTCTGTAACCAGCAATATTTCAAGACAATGTTGAATTTAATGTCTGTGACCTCCATCACCTAAGATTTCCGTGCCTGTCCAAACCTATCTTTTCACTTAGGAAACAAATGATTTGTTTCACCTTTCAATTTACAGAGCATTGCATTATCTATGAAAAGCCTATTTCTTTTAAATGACTCCATTGATTGTGTATGGTCCCCTTTGCTCTTTGCATTATACCGTGGTGCGTTAGAAACGAGTTCTCTTGTCTGTTTACAAGCTTTAGAAATTGGGAAACATTGTATGGCCATATTATGGAATGGATAGCCATACAGCACTACGCATAAATAGGAACACGCTTTTAATCTCCATGTGTATTGTATGTCTGACCAGACACTGCGGGATTGTTCATGCAGCTTGTACCGTGGCTAAAATGTGCATGATCAGTAAAACGTACTGTTATATATTGCCTCCATTTACTGTTTGGTACAACATTACGTATGGACCACCCCTTCATCTACTTTAAAGTATAGATGTGCGGGTTCGGTTTCACTCAGATTTACTCGGGGCTCGAAACGGCATCTTATTGGATCACGGATGTCACGCGTTTTGGATAGCCAATAAGCAAAACCCGAAATTCCTGAGTAAATCCGAGTAAAACCGAACCCGCTCATCTCTACTTTAAAGTAACTTTATGTTCAGTGGTGTCAGTAGGGTAGCTGCGCCTACTCACCGTCACCCGCACCCATCGATTTTTTTTTATGAGTTAGCGACTCGGATAGTATCACCAGACCCGGTGCAGCCTGCAACCTCCTAGTGATGCCACTGTTTATGTGTCCAACAGTACCGCTTGTTTGATCCATTTTCCCCTGAGGGTGAAGGAAGTGTGATCCAATAGGAAACATGTTGGATCTCAGTGGCGCACGCAGGGGGGGGGGTTTCCGTGCACCCAGAAACCCCCCCTCCACCAACAAATAAATAAAAAAATGTTTGTTGTTGTTGCTGCATGAGTATTATTAATGGCTGTCTAGCGTCCTCTGCAGCCTGCTGTCTTCCTGGTGGCACTTGTAAGTGCTTAATAAAAGTTTACTTTATTTTACTTATAGTACATATATATCCATGTGCATACATATATACACATGTATATACATACATATAAACACACACACATATGATATATATACATGTGTGTTTATATACGTGTACTGTATGTGTATATATATATATATATATATATATGTATGCATGTTTAATATGCTATGTATATATGTACTGTATATGTGTATATGTATGTATATTTATATATGAATATATAGGTGTATATACAGTATATATATATGTGTAGATATGTATATGTATATATTAGTGATGAGAGGGTTCGGTTCCTCGGAAACCGAACCCCCCCGAACTTCACCCATTTTACACGGGTCCGTGGCATACTCGGATTCTCCTGTATGGCTCGGTTAACCCGAGCGCGCCCGAACGTCATCATCCCGCTGTCGGATTCTCGCGAGATTCGGATTCTATATAAGCAGCCGCGCGTCGCTGCCATTTTCACTCGTGCATTGGAAATGTTAGGGAGAGGACGTGGCTGGCGTCCTCTCCGTTTATTAATCTTGATGCAAAAATATTTGTGCTTACAGTACAGTGTAGAGTTTTGCTGACAGTGACCACCAGTATACGTTGTTTGCCTGAAAAACACTCCATATCTGTGCTCAGTGTGCTGCATATATCTGTGCTCACACTGCTTTATTGTGGGGACTGGGGACCATCAGTATATTATATAGGAGGAGTACAGTGCAGAGTTTTGCTGACAGTGACCACCAGTATACGTTGTCTGCCTGAAAAACACTCCATATCTGTGCTCAGTGTGCTGCATATATCTGTGCTCACACTGCTTAATTGTGGGGACTGGGGAGCAGCTGTATTATATAGGAGGAGTACAGTGCAGAGTTTTGCTAACAGTGACCACCAGTATACGTTGTCTGCCTGAAAAACACTCCATATCTGTGCTCAGTGTGCTGCATATATCTGTGCTCACACTGCTTTATTGTGGGGACTGGGGACCACCAGTATATTATATAGGAGGAGTACAGTGCAGAGTTTTGCTGACAGTGACCACCAGTATACGTTGTCTGCCTGAAAAACACTCCATATCTGTGCTCAGTGTGCTGCATATATCTGTGCTCACACTGCTTTATTGTGGGGACTGGGGACCAGCAGTATTATATAGGAGGAGTACAGTGCAGAGTTTTGCTGACAGTACGGTACGGAAAGCCACTGCTCTACCTACCTCTGTGTTGTCAAGTATACTATCCATCTAGATTCTATACCTGTGGTGCATTTTAGTTTTGCAGTTTGCTGACAGTGACCACCAGTATATATAGCAGTACGGTACGGAAGGCCACTGCTCTACCTACCTCTGTGTCGTCAAGTATACTATCCATCCATACCTGTGGTGCATTTCAGTTGTGCGCAGTATATACAGTAGTAGGCCATTGCTATTGATACTGGCATATAATTCCACACATTAAAAAATGGAGATCAAAAATATGGAGATTAAAATAGGGAAAGATCAAGATCCACTTCCACCTCGTGCTGAAGCAGCTGCCACTAGTCATGGCCGAGACAATGAAATGCCATCAACGTTGTCTCCCAAGGCCGATGCCCAATGTCATAGTAGAGAGCATGTAAAATCCAAAAAACAAAAGTTCAGTAAAATTACCCAAAAATCAAAATTGAAAGCGTCTGATGAGAAGTGTAAACTTGCCAATATGCCATTTACGACACGGAGTGGCAAGGAATGGCTAGTGGTTCAGATTCACATGAGGATGGAAGCACTCATCCTCTCGCTAGAAAAATGAAAAGACTTAAGCTGGCAAAAGCACAGCAAAGAACTGTGCGTTCTTCTAAATCACAAATCCCCAAGGAGAGTCCAATTGTGTCGGTTGCGATGCCTGACCTTCCCAACACTGGACGGGAAGAGCTTGCGCCTTCCACCATTTGCACGCCCCCTGCAAGTGCTGGAAGGAGCACCCGCAGTCCAGTTCCTGATAGTCAAATTGAAGATGTCACTGTTGAAGTACACCAGGATGAGGATATGGGTGTTGCTGGCGCTGGGGAGGAAATTGACAAGGAAGATTCTGATGGTGAGGTGGTTTGTTTAAGTCAGGCACCCGGGGAGACACCTGTTGTCCGTGGGACGAATATGGCCATTGACATGCCTGGTCAAAATACAAAAAAAAATCACTTCTTCGGTGTGGAATTATTTTATTACAAATGCGGACAACAGGTGTCAAGCCGTGTGTTGCCTTTGTCAAGCTGTAATAAGTAGGGGTAAGGATGTTAACCACCTAGGAACATCCTCCCTTATACGTCACCTGGTCCGCATTCATCAGAAGTCAGTGACAAGTTCAAAAACTTTGGATGACAGCGGAAGCAGTCCACTGACCACTAAATCCCTTCCTCTTGTAACCAAGCTCCTGCAAACCACACCACCAACTCCCTCAGTGTCAATTTCCACCTTACACAGGAAAGCCAATAGTCCTGCCGGCCATGTCACTGGCAAGTCTGACGAGTCCTCTCCTGCCTGGGATTCCTCCGATGCATCCTTGAGTGTAACGCCTACTGCTGCTGGCACTGCTGTTGTTGCTGCTGGGAGTCGATCGTCATCCCAGAGGGGAAGTCGGAAGACCACTTGTACTACTTCCAGTAAGCAATTGACTGTCCAACTGTCCTTTGCGAGGAAGATGAAATATCACAGCAGTCATCCTGCTGCAAAGCGGAAAACTCAGGTCTTGTCAGCCTGGGTGGTGAGAAACGTGGTTCCGGTATCCACCGTTAATTCACAGGCAACTAGAGACTTGATTGAGGTACTGTGTCCCCGGTACCAAATACCATCTAGGTTCCATTTCTCTAGGCAGGCGATACCGAAAATGTACACAGACGTCAGAAAAAGAGTCACCAGTGTCCTAAAAAATACAGTTGTACCCAATGTCCACTTAACCACGGACATGTGGACAAGTGGAGCAGGGCAGACTAAGAACTATATGACTGTGACAGCCCACTGGGTAGATGTATTGCCTCCCGCAGCAAGAACAGCAGCTGCGGCACCAGTAGCAGCATCTCGCAAACGCCAACTCGTTCCTAGGCAGGCTACGCTTTGTATCACCGCTTTCCATAAGAGGCACACAGCTGACAACCTCTTACGGAAACTGAGGAACATCATCGCAGAATGGCTTACCCCAATTGGACTCTCCTGGGGATTTGTGACATCGGACAACGCCAGCAATATTGTGCGTGCATTACATCTGGGCAAATTCCAGCACGTCCCATGTTTTGCACATACATTGAATTTGGTGTGCAGAATTATTTAAAAAACGACAGGGGCGTGCAAGAGATGCTGTCGGTGGCCCGAAGAATTGCGGGCCACTTTCAGCATTCAGCCACCGCGTGCCGAAGACTGGAGCACCAGCAAACACTCCTGAACCTGCCCTGCCATCATCTGAAGCAAGAGGTGGTAACGAGGTGGAATTCAACCCTTTATATGCTTCAGAGGATGGAGGAGCAGCAAAAGGCCATTCAAGCCTATACATCTGCCCACGATATCGGCAAAGGAGGGGGAATGCACCTGACGCAAGCGCAGTGGAGAATGATTTCAACGTTGTGCAAGGTTCTGCAACCCTTTGAACTTGCCACACGTGACGTCAGTTCAGACACTGCCAGCCTGAGTCAGGTCATTCCCCTCATCAGGCTTTTGCAGAAGAAGCTGGAGACATTGAAGGAGGAGCTAAAACAGAGCGATTCCGCTAGGCATGTGGGACTTGTGGATGGAGCCCTTAATTCGCTTAACCAGGATTCACGGGTGGTCAATCTGTTGAAATCAGAGCACTACATTTTGGCCACTGTGCTCGATCCTAGATTTAAAACCTACATTGTATCTCTCTTTCCAGCAGACACAAGTCTGCAGAGGTTCAAAGACCTGCTGGTGAGAAAATTGTCAAGTCAAGCGGAACGTGACCCGTCAACAGCTCCTCCTTCACATTCTCCCGCAACTGGGGGTGCGAGGAAAAGACTAAGAATTCCGAGCCCACCCGCTGGCGGTGATGCAGAGCAGTCTGGAGCGAGTGCTGACATCTGGTCTGGACTGAAGGACCTGCCAACGATTACTGACATGTCGTCTACTGTCACTGCATATGATTCTCTCACCATTGAAAGAATGATGGAGGATTATATGAGTGACCGCATCCAAGTAGGCACGTCAGACAGTCCGTACGTATACTGGCAGGAAAAAGAGGCAATTTGGAGGCCCTTGCACAAACTGGCTTTATTCTACCTAAGTTGCCCTCCCTCCAGTGTGTACTCCGAAAGAGTGTTTAGTGCAGCCGCTCACCTTGTCAGCAATCGGCGTACGAGGTTACTTCCAGAAAATGTGGAGAAGATGATGTTCATCAAAATGAATTATAATCAATTCCTCCATGGAGACATTCACCAGCAATTGCCTCCAGAAAGTACACAGGGACCTGAGATGGTGGATTCCAGTGGGGACGAATTAATAATCTGTGAGGATGGGGATGTACACAGTGAAATGCGTGAGGAATCGGAGGATGATGATGAGGTGGACATCTTGCCTCTGTAGAGCCAGTTTGTGCAAGGAGAGATTGATTGCTTCTTTTTTGGTGGGGGCCCAAACCAACCAGTCATTTCAGTCACAGTCATGTGGCAGACCCTGTCGCTGAAATGATGGGTACGTTAAAGTGTGTATGTCCTGTTTATACAACATAAGGGTGGGTGGGAGGGCCCAAGGATAATTCCATCTTGCACCTCTTTTTTCTTTCATTTTTCTTTGCATCATGTGCTGTTTGGGGACAATTTTTTTGAAGTGCCATCCTGCCTGACACTGCAGTGCCAATCCTAGATGGCCCAGGTGTTTGTGTCGGCCACTTGTGTCGCTTAGCTTAGTCACACAGCGACCTTGGTGCGCCTCTTTTTTTCTTTGCATCATGTGCTGTTTGGGGACTATTTTTTTGAAGTGCCATCCTGTCTGACACTGCAGTGCCACTCCTAGATGGGCCAGGTGTTTGTGTCGGCCACTTGTGTTGCCTAGCTTAGTCACACAGCGACCTTGGTGCGCCTCTTTTTTTCTTTGCATCATGTGCTGTTTGGGGACAATTTTTTTGAAGTGCCATCCTGCCTGACACTGCAGTGCCACTCCTAGATGGGCCAGGTGTTTGTGTCGGCCACTTGTGTCGCTTAGCTTAGCCATCCAGCGACCTCGGTGCAAATTTTAGGAATAAAAATAATATTGTGAGGTGTGAGGTGTTCAGAATAGACTGAAAATGAGTGGAAATTATGGTTATTGAGGTTAATAATACTATGGGATCAAAATGACCCCCAAATTCTATGATTTAAGCTGTTTTTGAGGGTTTTTTGTAAAAAAACACCCGAATCCAAAAGACACCCGAATACAACAAAAAATTTTCAGGGAGGTTTTGCCAAAACGCATCCGAATCCAAAACACGGCCGCGGAACCGAATCCAAAACCAAAACACAAAACCCGAAAAATGTCCGGTGCACATCACTAGTATATATACACACACACACACAGACAGACACACTAGTTTTAAGGACCCAGCATATACTGGGTCACCTCAGTCCCCACCCCCGTGCTTGGCTCCACCCAGTTCTGGAATTCCCCCATGCAAATCCTGCGTTTGCCGCTGGATCCTTTTTGGATACTGTGAGCCCACCCATACCTTTCGTTGAGTGTTTTCTTTTTTTGTGTGGTTGTTCGCGTTCTGCAGGAAAGCATCATCGTAACCGGGTGCATGTGACAGAGGAGTTAGTTGCACAATGTGCCTAAATTAGACCTGATCGTTCCCCTGCAAATTTGCAGAGTGAATACCCGCCCCGTGCAAGTCTGCGTACGCCATGCGAAAAGCTTTGAAAACGCCAGCCAGCCGCAAATCCATTCGCAAATCACTCACCATTAAATGGATTTTCCAGTCTGTGCAGTGTGTGCGCAGCCCAGGACTTACTCCTACAGTGCTATACAGACAAGCTGATCGGGGGCCGGAGCTGACGTCACACACCTGCCCTGAAAACGCTTGGGAACACCTGCGTTTTTTCTGTCACTACCAGAAAACGGCCAGTCACCACCCCCAAATGCCCACTTCCTGTTAATCAACCTGCGTTCGCTTAGTGAACAAAAAAAATGCAGGATTTTTCGCAGTTTGTCCTCGCGCCTGCGCATTATGATCCGTACACATGCGCAGTCATTCGATAATCGGCCGCTGGGTGATTTTACACCACAGCGATCCGGTCTGAATTAAGCCCATTGCAGGTTGCTAAAACTTTGCTGGCAAGACTTGTAAAACTTTCATGTTGTTGCAATGTTACCTTTCACATTTTTGTAGTCAATAATACTTCAATGTGCAAAATGCATCATTTTCTAAAATGTACCCAAGTACTTACAGTATTGTCACTGACTATGAGGATTGTCTCTGTATTGCATAGGTGTCACTGTGAGGCTCTCTGTACAGTATGGTGGTCACTGTGATGCTCAGTGTTTTTGTTTGGCGGTGGTTGGGATTCTCAATGTTTTTATACAGTATGTGTCACTAGGATGGTTTCTGTATTGAGTATGTTTTAGTCCTGGAGGCAGTACAATATGTTTTCACCTTTTTCCTCATCTGGAAGGTAGATACATGTATTTCGAGTAACAATAGTCTCAGTAATTCATACAAAAGCTCTTCTGCCTCAGAGAAATATGCAATACACTGTGTGCGCTCTAATGGAAGGTGGACCTGTGAGAGTGCAATATTGCTGTCTATTCCTGTCTATCCCAATCCATACACTGGCCCTTTATAGAATCTCACTGCAGGCAAAATACCAGCAGGTATTTGTACCATACATGTGTACATTCTGGCTGCCAGGTTAGGAGAGCACGGGGCATGGTGAACCATGGGGGAACGGACGATGTGATGCCAAATAGTGGTTGAACTGGGGGCAGGAGAGCATTACCACCTCATAATGGCCCCGCTTCCCACTACACAATGCTAAGGTCACTGGCATTACGAGACGGGGGGGGGGGGGGGGGCACGGCAATGCGATTCAAGTTATAAGACCTCTGGATCATGACAACCACAGGAGGGTATCCTGGCTAAAGCCATGAGCTGGGGGGTGGTACGGGTGGATGACACCTAGCTGGGAGACTTGCAGGAGTCCGGGAGCACCATATGATTTTCAGGAGCCTCTCGGCCATTCCGGGAGAGTAGGCAGGTTTGATTTGTACTTAGATAGGAAATGACCCTAGGTGTGGCAATTTGTCCCAATTAAACAAGATTTAATGATGTTAAAGGAGGATTGCACTTTTATTACTTTCACCCTCCTCTATGACCATATATACTCCAAAGTTATATATAACACAGTAAGAGCAATGGTTAAGAGTTTTCATTACTCCCATTCTTTCTCAATGCCCAAAATCTGTGCATTTTGGTGGTCATTCCGAGTTGTTCGCTCGTTGCCGATTTTCGCTATGCTGCGATTTGTTGCTAAATGCGCATGCGCATGGTACGCAGCGCGCATGCGCTTAGTTATTTAACTAAAAACTTAGCAGTTTTGCTGTTGTTCGTGTGGCGCTTTTCAGTCGCACTGCTGATTGGTGAATGATTGACAGGAAAGGGGCGTTTCTGGGTGGTAACTGAGTGTTTCCCGGGAGTGTGCTAAAAAACGCAGGCATGTCAGGGAAACAAGGGAGTGGCTGGCCGAACGCAGGGCGTTTATGTGACGTCAAACCAGGAACTAAACGGACCGAGCTGATCGCAATCTAGGAGTAGGTCTGGAGCTACTCAGAAACTGCAAGTAAATTATTCAGTAGCAATTCTGCTAATCTTTTGTTCGCTATTCTGCTATGCTAAGATACACTCCCAGAGGGCGGCGGCCTAGCGTGTGCAATGCTGCTAAAAGCAGCTAGCGAGCGAACAACTCGGAATGATCCCCTTTGTGCAGTAGTGATTAACGTGAATAGCCGTGAAAAGTAACATATACTACCTTAAGTATTTGTGGTGTTATGGGAACATCTCCTATATAATAGCCCATATCTGTCACTCTGTGACTGTGTGTATAACGCTGGGCGTGGCTAGGAGCTCTCATTGGGTTAGCAGCAAGTAAATCACACCCAGTCCACAGCGGATTGGGCTAGAAACGCCCTCCCACACAGGTTACATCTAATGGGAAGCTCTGCCCTTTGGCTGCTGTGTGTTGCCAGAGTAGGATTAACAATGGGGCTGATGGAGCTGCAGCTCCAGGTCCACACCACAAAATAGGCCCACTGCATCTGCAGCAACATACCCCCCAACAATTTACACATAAAAATCGGTGCAAATTCGAAAAGGGAATGTGGCCACGGGTACAGCGGCGTGGCCATGCCCCCTTTCCTATACTTTCAATGGAAGTTTGGAAAGCCCAAAATTGGTACAGACCATAAAAAAAAGGTCCTGTACCTGCCAAAAAGGTGCAGATGGAGGGTATGCCACTGCATCTGCAGCAAGTCTCTGTGCTGTAGATGGGGGGGGGGGGGAATCCTTTTACTGCAGCGTCCTATGTCCTGCTGCCAGTCCGCCTGCCCCCTCCCGCATGAACAATCCCTACTCCCTAGCTGCGGCGCAGGTGCATGTGTATGTGTATGAAAGCGGCACAGTGGAAGGCTTTCATAGCCCTCCCTGTGCCGCATACTCTCGGAGCGCCGGAGCCTCCTCTTCGTGTCAGGTCACAGAAGTGCCTCCCAGCCACAGCCGCGCCCAGATCCCCAGAGGCCCTGATTTCCCAACACAGCACCTGGGCTGCCGGCCTGGAAGCCCAGAGAGGGCTGATGTAACGGATAGAGTGGGTGATATCGCGGAGGGTAATGTCTGGTGAATGAATGTAAAAGGTGACAGTGCTGTGCAGTACAGTGGGTGTGCAGTGTCACTGACACTGCACAGCACTCTCACCTTTTTCATTAATTCAGTGAGTCAGTCAGTTCTGCCAGCCAGTCACTATTGTTAGCGCCGGTGTCCCAACGCGATGCATTACAGGGTAGTAGACGCACTAAATAAACTGCAGCTCCCAGCAGCCCTTAGCGCTAGAGATGTGCACTGGAAATATTTTGGGTTTTGTGTTTTGGTTTTGGTTTCGCTTCCGCAGCCGTGTTTTGGATTCGGACGCGTTTTGGCAAAAACTCCCTGAAATTTTTTTGTAGGATTCAGGTGTGTTTTGGATTCGGGTGTTTTTTTTCAAAAACCACTCAAAAAGAGCTTAAATCATAGAATTTGGGGGTAATTTTGATCCCATAGTATTATTAACCGCAATAACCATAATTTCCATTCATTTCTAGTCTATTCTGAACACCTCACACCTCACAATATTATTTTTAGTCCTGAAATTTGCACCAAGGTCGTTGGATGACTAAGCTAAGCGACCCAAGAGGGCGGCACAAACACCTGGCACATCTAGGAGTGGCACTGCAGTATCAGACAGGATGGCACTTCTAAAAAATAGTCCCCAAACAGCACATGATGCAAAGATAAATAAAAAAAAAAAGAGGCGCAAGATGGAATTGTCCTTGGGCCCTCCCACACCCACCCTTATGTTGTATAAACAGGACATGCACACTTTAACAAACCCATCATTTCAGCGACAGGGTCTGCCACACGACTGTGGCTGAAATGACTGGTTGGTTTGGCCCCCACCAAAAAAAAAAAGAAGCAATCAATCTCTCCTTGCTCAAACTGGCTCTACAGAGGCAAGATGTCCACCTCATCATCATCCTCCGATTCCTCACCCCTTTCACTGTGTACATCCTGCTCCTCACAGAGTATTAATTCGTCCCCACTGGAATCCACCATCACAGGTCCCTGTGTACTTTCTGGAGGCAATTGCTGGTGAATGTCTCAACGGAGGAATTGATTATAATTCGTTTTGATGAACATCATCTTCTCCACATTTTGTGGAAGTAACCTCGTACGCCGATCGCTGACAAGGTGAGCGGCTGCACTAAACACTCTTTCAGAGTACACACTGGAGGGGGGGCAACTTAGGTAAAAAAAAAGCCAGTTTGTACAAGGGCCTCCAAATTAGAGATGAGCGCCTGAAATTTTTCGGGTTTTGTGTTTTGGTTTTGGGTTCGGTTCCGCGGCCGTGTTTTGGGTTCGAACGCGTTTTGGCAAAACCTCACCGAATTTTTTTTGTCGGATTCGGGTGTGTTTTGGATTCGGGTGTTTTTTTCAAAAAACACTAAAAAACAGCTTAAATCATAGAATTTGGGGGTCATTTTGATCCCAAAGTATTATTAACCTCAAAAACCATAATTTACACTCATTTTCAGTCTATTCTGAATACCTCACACCTCACAATATTATTTTTAGTCCTAAAATTTGCACCGAGGTCGCTGTGTGAGTAAGATAAGCGACCCTAGTGGCCGACACAAACACCGAGCCCATCTAGGAGTGGCACTGCAGTGTCACGCAGGATGTCCCTTCCAAAAAACCCTCCCCAAACAGCACATGACGCAAAGAAAAAAAGAGGCGCAATGAGGTAGCTGTGTGAGTAAGATTAGCGACCCTAGTGGCCGACACAAACACCGGGCCCATCTAGGAGTGGCACTGCAGTGTCACGCAGGATGGCCCTTCCAAAAAACCCTCCCCAAACAGCACATGACGCAAAGAAAAAAAGAGGCGCAATGAGGTAGCTGTGTGAGTAAGATTAGCGACCCTAGTGGCCGACACAAACACCGGGCCCATCTAGGAGTGGCACTGCAGTGTCACGCAGGATGTCCCTTCCAAAAAACCCTCCCCAAACAGCACATGACGCAAAGAAAAAAAGAGGCGCAATGAGGTAGCTGACTGTGTGAGTAAGATTAGCGACCCTAGTGGCCGACACAAACACCGGGCCCATCTAGGAGTGGCACTGCAGTGTCACGCAGGATGTCCCTTCCAAAAAACCCTCCCCAATCAGCACATGATGCAAAGAAAAAGAAAAGAAAAAAGAGGTGCAAGATGGAATTGTCCTTGGGCCCTCCCACCCACCCTTATGTTGTATAAACAAAACAGGACATGCACACTTTAACCAACCCATCATTTCAGTGACAGGGTCTGCCACACGACTGTGACTGATATGACGGGTTGGTTTGGACCCCCCCCCAAAAAAGAAGCAATTAATCTCTCCTTGCACAAACTGGCTCTACAGAGGCAAGATGTCCACCTCATCTTCACCCTCCGATATATCACCGTGTACATCCCCCTCCTCACAGATTATCAATTCGTCCCCACTGGAATCCACCATCTCAGCTCCCTGTGTACTTTGTGGAGGCAATTGCTGCTGGTCAATGTCTCCGCGGAGGAATTGATTATAATTCATTTTAATGAACATCATCTTCTCCACATTTTCTGGATGTAACCTCGTATAGCCGATTGCTGACAAGGTGAGCGGCGGCACTAAACACTCTTTCGGAGTACACACTTGTGGGAGGGCAACTTAGGTAGAATAAAGCCAGTTTGTGCAAGGGCCTCCATATTGCCTCTTTTTCCTGCCAGTATAAGTACGGACTGTGTGACGTGCCTACTTGGATGCGGTCACTCATATAATCCTCCACCATTCTATCAATGTTGAGAGAATCATATGCAGTGACAGTAGACGACATGTCCGTAATCGTTGTCAGGTCCTTCAGTCCGGACCAGATGTCAGCATCAGCAGTCGCTCCAGACTGCCCTGCATCACCGCCAGCGGGTGGGCTCGGAATTCTGAGCCTTTTCCTCGCACCCCCAGTTGCGGGAGAATGTGAAGGAGGAGATGTTGACAGGTCGCGATCCGCTTGACTTGACAATTTTGTCACCAGCAGGTCTTTCAACCCCAGCAGACTTGTGTCTGCCGGAAAGAGAGATCCAAGGTAGGCTTTAAATCTAGGATCGAGCACGGTGGCCAAAATGTAGTGCTCTGATTTCAACAGATTGACCACCCGTGAATCCTTGTTAAGCGAATTAAGGGCTGCATCCACAAGTCCCACATGCCTAGCGGAATCGCTCCGTGTTAGCTCCTCCTTCAATGCCTCCAGCTTCTTCTGCAAAAGCCTGATGAGGGGAATGACCTGACTCAGGCTGGCAGTGTCTGAACTGACTTCACGTGTGGCAAGTTCAAAGGGCATCAGAACCTTGCACAACGTTGAAATCATTCTCCACTGCACTTGAGACAGGTGCATTCCACCTCCTATATCGTGCTCAATTGTATAGGCTTGAATGGCCTTTTGCTGCTCCTCCAACCTCTGAAGCATATAGAGGGTTGAATTCCACCTCGTTACCACTTCTTGCTTCAGATGATGGCAGGGCAGGTTCAGTAGTTTTTGGTGGTGCTCCAGTCTTCTGTACGTGGTGCCTGTACGCCGAAAGTGTCCCGCAATTTTTCTGGCCACCGACAGCATCTCTTGCACGCCCCTGTCGTTTTTTAAAAAATTCTGCACCACCAAATTCAAGGTATGTGCAAAACATGGGACGTGCTGGAATTTGCCCATATTTAATGCACACACAATATTGCTGGCGTTGTCCGATGCCACAAATCCACAGGAGAGTCCAATTGGGGTAAGCCATTCCGCGATGATCTTCCTCAGTTGCCGTAAGAGGTTTTCAGCTGTGTGCGTATTCTGGAAAGCGGTGATACAAAGCGTAGCCTGCCTAGGAAAGAGTTGGCGTTTGCGAGATGCTGCTACTGGTGCCGCCGCTGCTGTTCTTGCGGCGGGAGTCCATACATCTACCCAGTGGGCTGTCACAGTCATATAGTCCTGACCCTGCCCTGCTCCACTTGTCCACATGTCCGTGGTTAAGTGGACATTGGGTACAGCTGCATTTTTTAGGACACTGGTGACTCTTTTTCTGAGGTCTGTGTACATTTTCGGTATCGCCTGCCTAGAGAAATGGAACCTAGATGGTATTTGGTACCGGGGACACAGTACCTCCAACAAGTCTCTAGTTGGCTCTGCAGTAATGATGGATACCGGAACCACGTTTCTCACAACCCAGGATGCCAAGGCCTCAGTTATCCGCTTTGCAGTAGGATGACTGCTGTGATATTTCATCTTCCTCGCAAAGGACTGTTGAACAGTCAATTGCTTACTGGAAGTAGTACAAGTGGGCTTACGACTTCCCCTCTGGGATGACCATCGACTCCCAGCGGCAACAACAGCAGCGCCAGCAGCAGTAGGCGTTACACGCAAGGATGCATCGGAGGAATCCCAGGCAGGAGAGGACTCGTCAGAATTGCCAGTGACATGGCCTGCAGGACTATTGGCATTCCTGGGGAAGGAGGAAATTGACACTGAGGGAGTTGGTGGGGTGGTTTGCGTGAGCTTGGTTACAAGAGGAAGGGATTTACTGGTCAGTGGACTGCTTCCGCTGTCACCCAAAGTTTTTGAACTTGTCACTGACTTATTATGAATGCGCTGCAGGTGACGTATAAGGGAGGATGTTCCGAGGTGGTTAACGTCCTTACCCCTACTTATTACAGCTTGACAAAGGGAACACACGGCTTGACACCTGTTGTCCGCATTTCTGGTGAAATACCTCCACACCGAAGAGCTGATTTTTTTGGTATTTTCACCTGGCATGTCAACGGCCATATTCCTCCCACGGACAACAGGTGTCTCCCCGGGTGCCTGACTTAAACAAACCACCTCACCATCAGAATCCTCCTGGTCAATTTCCTCCCCAGCGCCAGCAACACCCATATCCTCCTCATCCTGGTGTACTTCAACACTGACATCTTCAATCTGACTATCAGGAACTGGACTGCGGGTGCTCCTTCCAGCACTTGCAGGGGGCGTGCAAATGGTGGAAGGCGCATGCTCTTCACGTCCAGTGTTGGGAAGGTCAGGCATCGCAACCGACACAATTGGACTCTCCTTGTGGATTTGGGATTTCGAAGAATGCACAGTTCTTTGCTGTGCTGCTTTTGCCAGCTTGAGTCTTTTCATTTTTCTAGCGAGAGGCTGAGTGCTTCCATCCTCATGTGAAGCTGAACCACTAGCCATGAACATAGGCCAGGGCCTCAGCCGTTCCTTGCCACTCCGTGTGGTAAATGGCATATTGGCAAGTTTACGCTTCTCCTCCGACAATTTTATTTTAGGTTTTGGAGTCCTTTTTTTTCTGATATTTGGTGTTTTGGATTTGACATGCTCTGTACTATGACATTGGGCATCGGCCTTGGCAGACGACGTTGCTGGCATTTCATCGTCTCGGCCATGACTAGTGGCAGCAGCTTCAGCACGAGGTGGAAGTGGATCTTGATCTTTCCCTAATTTTGGAACCTCAACATTTTTGTTCTCCATATTTTAATAGGCACAACTAAAAGGCACCTCAGGTAAACAATGGAGATGGATACTAGTATACAATTATGGACTGCCTGCCGACTGCAGACACAGAGGTAGCCACAGCCGTGAACTACCGTACTGTACTGTGTCTGCAGCTAATATAGACTGGTTGATAAAGAGAAGATGTCTATGTAACTATGTATGTATAAAGAAGACTGAAAAAAATCCACGGTTAGGTGGTATACGATTATGGACGGACTGCCTGCCGAGTGCAGACACAGAGGTAGCCACAGCCGTGAACTACCGTACTGTACTGTGTCTGCAGCTAATATAGACTGGTTGATAAAGAGAAGATGTCTATGTAACTATGTATGTATAAAGAAGAATGAAAAAAAACCACGGTTAGGTGGTATACAATTATGGACGGACTGCCTGCCGAGTGCAGACACAGAGGTAGCCACAGCCGTGAACTACCGTACTGTACTGTGTCTGCAGCTAATATAGACTGGTTGATAAAGAGAAGATGTCTATGTAACTATGTATGTATAAAGAAGAATGAAAAAAATCCACGGTTAGGTGGTATTACAATTATGGACGGACTGCCTGCCGAGTGCAGAGACACAGAGGTAGCCACAGCCGTGAACTACCGTACTGTGTCTGCTGCGACTGGATGATAAATGATATAAAAAATATATATATATCACTACTGCAGCCGGACAGGTATATATTATATATTATATAATGACGGACCTGCTGGACACTGTCTGTCAGCAGAATGAGTTTTATTTTTATAGAATAAAAAAAAAAAAAAACACACAAGTGAAGTCACACGACGAGTGTTTAACTTTTTCAGGCAATCACAATATAAGTATACTACTAACTATACTGGTGGTCAGTGTGGTCAGGTCACTGGTCAGTCACACTGGCAGTGGCACTCCTGCAGCAAAAGTGTGCACTGTTTAATTTTAATATAATATGTACTCCTGGCTCCTGCTATAACCTATAACTGGCACTGCAGTAGTGCTCCCCAGTCTCCCCCACAATTATAAGCTGTGTGAGCTGAGCAGTCAGACAGATATATAATATATATAGATGATGCAGCACACTGGCCTGAGCCTGAGCAGTGCACACAGATATGGTATGTGACTGACTGAGTCACTGTGTGTATCGCTTTTTTCAGGCAGAGAACGGATATATTAAATAAACTGCACTGTGTGTCTGGTGGTCACTCACTATATAATATATTATGTACTCCTGGCTCCTGCTATAACCTATAACTGGCACTGCAGTAGTGCTCCCCAGTCTCCCCCACAATTATAAGCTGTGTGAGCTGAGCAGTCAGACAGATATATATAATATTATATATAGATAATAGATGATGCAGCACACTGGCCTGAGCCTGAGCAGTGCACACAGATATGGTATGTGACTGACTGAGTCACTGTGTGTATCGCTTTTTTCAGGCAGAGAACGGATATATTAAATAAACTGCACTGTGTGTCTGGTGGTCACTCACTATATAATATATTATGTACTCCTGGCTCCTGCTATAACCTATAACTGGCACTGCAGTAGTGCTCCCCAGTCTCCCCCACAATTATAAGCTGTGTGAGCTGAGCAGTCAGACAGATATATATAATATTATATATAGATAATAGATGATGCAGCACACTGGCCTGAGCCTGAGCAATGCACACAGATATGGTATGTGACTGAGTCACTGTGTGCTGTGTATCGCTTTTTTCAGGCAGAGAACGGATTATAAAGTAAACTGCACTGTCCTCACTAGTAAACTCTCTCCACTCAGTCTCTACACTTCTACAGTAACAGTACTCCTCCTAGTCAGCTCCAGTAAATCTCTCTCAGTCTCTTATAATCTAAATGGAGAGGACGCCAGCCACGTCCTCTCCCTATCAATCTCAATGCACGTGTGAAAATGGCGGCGACGCGCGGCTCCTTATATAGAATCCGAGTCTCGCGATAGAATCCGAGCCTCGCGAGAATCCGACAGCGTCATGATGACGTTCGGGCGCGCTCGGGTTAACCGAGCAAGGCGGGAAGATCCGAGTCGCTCGGACCCGTGAAAAAAAACATGAAGTTCTGGCGGGTTCGGATTCAGAGAAACCGAACCCGCTCATCTCTACTCCAAATTGCTTCTTTTTCCTGCCAGTATACGTACGGACTGTCTGACATGCCTACATGGATGAGGTCACTCATATAATCCTCCACCATTCTTTCAATGGCGACTGAATCATATGCAGTGACAGTAGACGACATGTCAGTAATCGTTGGCAGGTCCTTCAGGCTGGACCAGATGTCAGCACTCGCTCCAGACTGCCCTGCATCACTGCCAGTGGGTGGGGTCGGAATTCTTATCCTTTTTCTCGCAGCCCCAGATGCGGGAGAATGTGAAGGAGGAGCTGTTGACGGGTCATATAGTCTTTGAGTCTGCCCTGCTCCACTTGTCCACATGTCTGTGGTTAAGTGGACATTGGGTACAACTGCATTTTTTAGGACACTGGTGACTCTTTTTCTGATGTCTGTGTACATTCTCGGTATCGCCTGCCTAGAGAAGTGGAACCTAGATGGGATTTGGTACCGGGGACACACTACCTCAAGAAATTCTCTAAGTCCCTGTGAATTAACGGTGGATACCGAACACACGTCTAACACCAACACAGCTTCCAAGGCCTGAGTTATCCGCTTTGCAACAGGATGACTGCTGTGATATTTCATCTTCCTCGCAAAGGACTGTTGGACAGTCAATTGCTTACTGGAAGTAGTAAAAGTGGTCTTCCGACTTCCCCTCTGGGATGACGATCGACTCCCAGAAGCAACAACAGCAGCGCCAGCAGCAGTAGGTGTTACACTCAAGGATCCATCGGAGGAATCCCAGTCAGGAGAGGACTCGTCAGACTTGCCAGTGACATGGCCTGCAGGACTATTGTCTTTCCTGTGTAAGGAGGAAATTGACACTGAGGGAGTTGGTGGTGTGGTTTGCAGGAGCTTGGATACAAGAGGAAGGGATTTAGTGGTCAGTGGGCTGCTTCCGCTGTCACCCAAAGTTTTTGAACTTGTCAATGACTTCTGATGAATGTGCTCCAGGTGACGTATAAGGGAGGATGTTCCTAGGTGGTTAACGTCCTTACCCCTACTTATTACAGCTTGACCAAGGCAACAGACGGCTTGACACCAGTTGTACGCATTTCTGTAAAAATAATTCCACACCGAAGAGGTGATTTTTTTTTGTATTTTGACCAGGCATGTCAATGGCCATATTCATCCCACGGACAACAGGTGTCTCCGCGGGTGCCTGACTTAAACAAACCACCTCACCATCAGAATCCTCCTTGTCAATTTCCTCCTCAGCGCCAGCAACACCCATATCCTCATCCTGGTGTACTTCAACAGTGACATCTTCAATTTGACTATCAGGAACTGGACTGTGGGTGCTCCTTCCAGCTTTTGCAGGGGGCATGCAAATGGTGGAAGGAGCCACCTCTTCCCGTCCAGTGTTGGGAAGGTCAGGCATCGCAACCGCCGACACAATTAGACTCTCCTTGGGGATTTGTGATTTAGAAGAACGCACAGTTCTTTGCTGTGCTTTTGCTATCTTAACTCTTTTCAGTTTTCTAGCGGGAGGATGAGTGCTACCATCCTCATGTGAAGCTGAACCACTAGTCATGAACATAGGCCAGGGCCTCAGCCGTTCCTTGCCACTCCGTGTCATAAATGGCATATTGGCAAGTTTACGCTTCTCCTCAGACGCTTTTAATTTAGATTTTTGGGTCATTTTAATGTACTTTAGTTTTTTTTATTTTACATGCTCTCTACTATGACATTGGGCATCGTGCCTTGGCAGACGACGTTGACGGCATTGAATCATCTCTGCCATGACTAGTGGCAGCAGCTTCAGCACTAAGTGGAAGTGGATCTTGATCTTTACCTATTTCACCATCCACATTTTTGTTCTCCAATTTTTAATGTGTGGAATTATATGCCAGTAATATTATTATATCAATAGCAATGGCCTACTGTACTGTACAACTATATACTGTTGGTCACCAAAATGCTGCACTGTACTACTATATATACTGCTCACAAAAATGCAGCACAGATATGGAATGGATACTTGCAGTGACACGGAGCTGCAAGATACAGTAATGGCCTACTGTACTGTACAACTATATACTGTTGGTCACCAAAATGTTGCACTGTACTACTATATATACTGCTCACAAAAATGCCGCACAGATATGGAATGAATACTTGCAGTGACACAGAGCTGCAAGATACAGCAATGGCCTACTGTACTGTACAACTATATACTGTTGGTCACCAAAATGCTGCACTGTACTACTATACAGTATATACTGCTCACAAAAATGCAGCACAGATATGGAATGGATACTTGCAGTGACACAGAGCTGCAAGATACAGCAATGGCCTACTGTACTGTACAGCTATATACTGTTGGTCACCAAAATGCTGCACTGTACTACTATATATACTGCTCACAAAAAGCAGCACAGATATGGAATGGATACCCGCAGTGACACAGAGCTGCAAGATACAGCAATGGCCTACTGTACTGTACAACTATATACTGTTGGTCACCAAAATGCTGCACTGTACTACTATATATACTGCTCACAAAAATGCAGCACAGATATGGAATGGATACTTGCACTGACACGGAGCTGCAAGATACAGCAATGGCCTACTGTACTGTACAACTATATACTGTTGGTCACCAAAATGCTGCACTGTACTACTATATATATTGCTCACAAAAATGCAGCACAGATTTGGAATGGATACTTGCAGTGACACGGAGCTGCAAGATACAGCAATGGCCTACTGTACTATACTACTATATACTGTTGGTCACCAAAATGCTGCACTGTACTACTATATATACTGCTCACAAAAATGTAGCATAGATATGGAATGGATACTTGCAGTGACATGGAGCTGCAAGAAACAGCAATGGCCTACTGTACTGTACAACTATATACTGTTGGTCACCAAAATGCAGCACACTGAGCACAGATATTTGCAGCACACTGAGCACAGATATGGAGCTTTTCAGGCAGAGAACGTAGATATTTGAAGCACACTGAGCACATATTTTTGCAGCACACTGAGCACAGATATGGAGCTTTTCAGGCAGAGAACGTAGCCACGTCCTCTCCGTTCAATCTCCAATGCACGAGTGAAAATGGCGGCGACTCGCGGCTCTTTATATAGAATACTAATCTCGCAAGAATCTGACAGCGGAATGATGACGTTCGGCCTCGTTCAGGTTAACCAAGCAAGGCGAGCAGATCCAAGGCTGCCTCGGACCCGTGTGAAATAGGTGAAGTTTGGGGGGGGGGGGGTTCGGATCTCGACGAACCGAACCCGCTCATCTCTACTTAGTGCAGGAGCATTCCGGCCCTTAGGGCTGCTGAGAGCTGTAGTTTATTCAGTGCATCCTTTTCCATGTAATGCACCGCGTTGGGACACTGGCGTTAAGAATAGTGACTGACTGCTGTGCGAGTCTCCGGGAGAGCCACTGTCAAAGAGAGGACAGTATGTAAAGCCTCTGCTAGGTGATATATGTATATATGTAGAGATGAGCGGGTACGGTTCGTTGAGATCCGAACCCCCCCAAACTTCACCTATTTTACACGGTTCTGAGGCAGCCTCGGATCTTCCCGCCTTGCTCGGTTAACCCGAACGCGCCCGAACGTCATCATCCCGCTGTCGGATTCTCGCGAGATTCATATTCTATATAAAGAGCCGTGCGTCGCTGCCATTTTCACTCGTGCATTGGAGATTGAACGGAGAGGACATGGCTGCGTTCTCTCCCTGAAAAGCTCCGTATCTGTGCTCAGTGTGCTGCAAATATCTGTGCTCGGTGTGCTGCAAATATCTGTGCTCAGTGTGCTGCAAATATCTGTGCTCAGTGTGCTGAAAATATCTACGTTCTGTGCCTGAAAACGCTCCATATCTGTGCTCAGTGTGCTGCATTGTGGGGACCACCAGTATATAATTATAGTAGTACAGTATAGTAGGCCATTGCTGTATCTTGCAGCTCTGTGTCAAGTATACTATCCATATCTGTGCTGCATTATTGTGAACAATATATAGTAGGACAGTGCAGCATTTTGGTGACCAGCAGTATACATATAGTACAGTACTGTAGGCCATTGCTGTATCTTGCAGCTCTGTGTCAAGTATGCTATCCATATCTGTGCTGCATTATTGTGAGCAGTATATAGTAGGCCAGTGCAGCATTTTGGTGACTAGCAGTATACATATAGTAGAGTACAGCAGGCCATTGCTGTATCTTGCGGCTCTGTGTCAAATATACTATCCATATCTGTGCTGCATTGTTGTGAGCAGTATATAGTAGGACAGTGCAGCATTTTGGTGACCAGCAGTATAGATATAGTACAGTACAGTAGGCCATTGCTGTATCTTGCAGCTCTGTGTCACTTCTAGTATCCTGATCAGTGCTCAATATCTGCTGCATTGTTGTGACCAGTATGTATACTGTACTGTGCGATATGTGTTATACACCTGGTGATTTTATACATCCTGTACTGTGCGGCGTGTGATACACCTGGTGATTATACACCCTATATACTGTACTGAGCGATGTGTGAGATACACCTGGGGATTATACACCCTATATACTGTACTGTGTGTGATGTGTGAGATACACTTGGGGATTATACACCCTATATACTGTACTGTGTGTGATGTGTGAGATACACTTGGGGATTATACACCCAATATACTGTACTGTGCAATGTGTGTGATATACCTGATAATTAATTATACACCCTGTATACTGTACTGTGCGATGTGTGTTATACACCTGGTGATTATACATCCTGTAATCTGTACTGAGCGATGTGTGAGATACAACTGGGGAATATACACCCTATATACTGTACTGAGCGATGTGTGAGATACACCTGGTGATAATACATCCTGTAATCTGTACTGAGCGATGTGTGAGATACACCTGGGGATTATACACCCTATATACTGTACTGTGTGTGATGTGTGAGATACACTTGGGGATTATACACCCAATATACTGTACTGTGCAATGTGTGTGATACACCTGATAATTAATTATACACCCTATATACTGTACTGAGCGATGTGTGAGATACACCTGGGGATTATACACCCTATATACTGTACTGTGTGTGATGTGTGAGATACACTTGGGGATTATACACCCAATATACTGTACTGTGCAATGTGTGTGATACACCTGATAATTAATTATACACCCTGTATACTGTACTGTGCGATGTGTGTTATACACCTGGTGATTATACATCCTGTAATCTGTACTGAGCGATGTGTGAGATACAACTGGGGAATATACACCCTATATACTGTACTGAGCGATGTGTGAGATACACCTGGTGATAATACATCCTGTAATCTGTACTGAGCGATGTGTGAGATACACCTGGGGATTATACACCCTATATACTGTACTGTGTGATGTGTGAGATACACCTGGGGATTATACACCCTATATACTATACTGTGCGATGTGTGTGATACACCTGGTAATTAATTATGCACCCTGTATACTTTACTGTGCAACGTGTGTTATACACCTGGTGATTATACATCCTGTAATCTGTACTGAACGATGTGTGAGATACACCTGGGGATTATACACCCTATATACTGTACTGTGTGATGTGTGAGATACACCTGGGGATTATACACCCTATATACTGTACTGTGCGATGTGTGTGATACACCTGGGGATTATACACCCTATATACTGTACTGTGTGATGTGTGTGATACACCTGGTAATTAATTATACACCCTGTATACTGTACTGTGCAACGTGTGTTATACACCTGGTGATTATACATCCTGTAATCTGTGCTGAGCGATGTGTGAGATACACCTGGTAATATCTGTGCTCAGTGTGCTGCATTGTGGTGACCACCAGTATATTATAGTAGTACAGTACACTAGGCCATTGCTGTATCTTGCAGCTCCGTGTCAGACTCAGTTCTAGCATCCTGATCAGTGCTCAATATCTGCTGCATTGTTGTGACCAGTATATAGTAGTACAGTACAGCATTGTGGTGACCACCAGTATATAGTAGTACAGTACAGTAGGCCATTGCTGTATCTTGCAGCTCTGTGTCACTTCTAGAATCCTGATCAGTGCTTAATATCTGTGCTCAGTGTCAGTGCTGCATTGTGGTGACCAGTATACTACAGTACAATAGTCCAGTGCTGTTCTCGCTGCTCAGTGTCAGTTCTCCGTAGTATCATCAGTGATCAGTATAATCAGTTCTCAGTATAATCAGTGCGCTGTTAGACGTGCGCCCGTTTTCCGCCATTAGTGCAGTGGGATTTAGACAATTGATGAAGTTATTGTGTCCCCGGTACAAAATCCCATCTAGATTCCACTTCACTAGGCAGGCGATAGTGAGATTTTACCAATTAATATCAGTGATTTATAATTATTAATTACAGTGATCTTGCCAAATAATTCCAGTGATTTTGTCATTTTCTTCCAGTGATTTGGACCAATAATACCATTGAGTAGAACGAATAATTCCAGTGATTTTCTCATTTCCTTCCAGTGATTTGGACCAATAAAACCATTGATTAGAACAAATAATTCCTGTGATATTGAAGTGTTTGTGTTGCTTATCTTAGCCGTCCAGCGACCACAGTGCACCTCTTTTTCTCTTTTATTTGCATCATGTGCTGTTTGGGGCCAATTTTTTTAAGTGCCATCCTGTCTGACACTGCAGTGCCACTCCTAGATGGGCCCGGTGTTTGTGCCGCCCACTTGGGTCGCTTAGCTTAGTCATCCAGTGACCTCGGTGCAAATTTTAGGACTAAAAATAATATTGTGAGGTGTTCAGAATAGACTGGAAATGAGTGGAAAATGTGGTTATTGAGTTTAATAATACTATGGGATAAAAATTACCCCCAAATTCTATGATTTAAGCTGTTTTTGAGTTTTTTTTATATAGATTAGCAATGTATTGATGTCAGTTTAAATGCCGCCTCCCTACGCATTATCGCTGCTTCCAGGAGGAGAAGCAGGAGAAGCATTACCCACCCCTCCCCCACTCACAGTATTTCTGGGACCTCTCCCCTATCCACGGCACCCCCCGCCCCTCCCCACCCGCTGCACCACCGCACCTGCCCCTCGCTTCCCCCCGCAACCGCTCCTCCCCCATCCACGGTACCCACCCTTACCCCACCCACAGCACCCATGCACCCACCCCTCCCACACCCACTGCACCACTGCACCCGTCCCTCCCCCACCAGCAGCACCTCCGCAACCGCCCCTCCCCCACCCATGGCACCCCCTGGTCCCTCTCCCCCATCCGCGTCTCCCCCGCACCCGTCACTCCCCCAATCACAGCACCTAGTATGTGATTCATTGGGCCCTGGATGCGCTGTTCACACCATCGCAAGGTGCTACGGCCCCTTAACCATTGCACGCCCTTTGTCAGTGCAATATTTAACCACTAACAAAATTATGATTAGAGGTAATACTTCATATAATAAAAATATTGAACGCCATATGGGCGTGCAAGGGTTAAGGGGGCGTAGCCCCTTGCGATGGTGTGAAGAGTGCCCGTAGGTTGCGATGAATCACCTAGTGACTGATTATATATACACAAGGGGGTAAAAGGACTCAATACTAATAGGCCCTACACACTGGCCGATTTGTTAGAAAGATATGAACGATCTCGTACATAAATGAACGAGAACTCGTTCATATCTTTCAGTGTGGAGGCTCCAGCGATGAACGATGCGCGGCCCCGCGCTCGTTCATCGCTGGTCCCCCGTCGGCTGTACATGCAGGCCAATATGGACGATCTCGTCCATATTTGCCTGCACTTCAATGCAGCCGGGTGACGGGGGGAGTGAAGAAACTTCACTCCCCCCGTCACTGCCCCCCCACCGCCGGGTCGCTCGTCGGCCGTATCCGCCGTCAGGCAGCTCGGCGGCGGGTCGGCCAGTATGTAGGGCCCATATGAGTTATAACAGAATAAAATGAATAACGATTGTACAAATTCAGTAGTTACAATAAAGAGTCAATTTCTACATTTAGATAATAAGTGTAATGACTACAAATAAATAACAGATACATTAATTAAAATAAATGAAAAACCAATAGTTAAGTAGATCTACATTCTGCATTTCATTAAACACCATCCCATTCATTGCTACAACATTAAATAAATGAACTATAAAACAATGTAGTATAAATTAATCCTCCATAACAATCCGCACACTACCAGGTATGAATTAATACTGCTGCAAAACTAATACTGATGCTACAAACAGAAATTATTTAGTTTATGAAACATTTTATTCTTCATGGAATAATCTTATCCTTGCACATATTGTTACGCTCTCTAATAATATGATTGCTGCCTAATAAATTAACTCACCCATAACACTAGAGCATTTACAGCACAATTCCAGTTACACTGAAGAAAAAAAAGAAATACAGTATGTATATATATATATATATATACATACAGGTTGAGTATCCCTTATCCAAAATGCTTGGGACCGGAGGTATTTTGGATATGGGATTTTTCCGTATTTTGGAATAATTGCATACCATAATGAGATATCATGGTGATGGGACCTAAATCTAAGCACAGAATGCATTTATGTATCATATACACCTTATACACACAGCCTGAAGGTCATTTTAGCCAATATTTTTAATAAAATGTGTATTAAACAAAGTTTGTGTACATTGAGCCATCAGGAAACAAAGGTTTCACTATCTCACGCTCACTCAAAATATTCCGTATTTCGGAATATTCCGTATTTCGGAATATTTGGATATGGGATACTCAACCTGTATATATATATATATATATATATATATATATATATATATAAAAATATATAAATTACAATACATGATTCAGTCATCTAGAATAGACTACACTTACAGAAACAGTTAACAATACAAAAACAACAGTAAAATGAAAATGGAAATACTTTCTACCCAAATTGGTGCATGGGCCTGATTTTTATTTGTAAGTAAAGCAAAAAATAGCAAGTAACTGAGCACCTGGGCAAAACCATGTGCAGTGCTGGTGCTGCAGATGTAACATGTGCAGAGAGAGTTAGATTTGGGTGAGGTATGTACAAACTGAAATCTAAATTGCAGTGTAAATATAATGCTGTCTAACATGTGTGGGCTACATGCCAAAGCTGCCAGTATGTACCCTGCACAGAAAAATGATAAATGTATTTCCTCCTCTTGCAGTGCACAGTTCCTTTTTATTTGTTGCTTTACTTCCAAATCCGAATCAGGCCCCTGTGAAATTCAGTTTAATCTTTGACTCAGTCATAATATTTCCTTCTCTTTAATTCTATTTTATAGAGAGATGTTGGCGTGATATTTATTCATTGTTTTGGTATTACTATGCTGAGAAAGTAATAACTCTACAGTTGTCCGGAAAATTGGATTTACTGGTGGATTTAAGGGTGGACCGTGTTAGTCTGGGATTAGTCTTGGATATATTCCCGCGTAAAATTTATTTGGAGAGAAAATGTGTCTTTTATCTTCAGGCATAGATAAACATATTACAGTACTTGGTGGGATGTATGGGTGATACTAAAATATAATGCATGGTATTCTCTTATTTCACAAATTGTTATTTATTCACATTTTATGAATCCATGCATGTATACCCACCTGAGATTATATATACTTCAACAATTAGAATAAATCCTCCAAGTATATAGATACTGTACCGGACGGATTATTTACTCAAGGAATTAAGGGGTCTATTTACTAAACCTTGGATGGAGATAAAGTGGACGGAGATAAAGTATCAGCCAATCAGCTCCTGCCTGTCATTCTTCAAACCCAGCCTATAACATGACAGTTAGGAGCTGATTGGCTGATACTTTATCTCAGTCCATTGATTAGTAAATAGACCCCTAAGACAGAACTACACACTTGATGAATATTGTGCATAGAATTATTTATTTATAATACAATTAGTGAGTTATTTAAGTGTCACTAGACTTTTGGTGCTCTGAGCCTGAAAGTGCATTACCTCCCCCCATACCCTTCCCCCCCTCCCCCAACACACACAAACACACACCATCCCCCATCCCCCATCCCCCATTTTTGGATGGCGAAAAACCGGCGGTAGGGTCTTAGTACATTTGAAAATGCAGCAAAACCCCCGTTTTCAGGGGTTTTACTGCATTTTTCCTTTAGTACATCCTGCCCATTGACAGGGATGGTACTTTCAGGTCATATCCTCCTTTATTTAACAAACACATCTACTGTAAAACACTATCACACCCAGGATTTGAACCCACCACATTGCAGGCATAGAGAACAAGCTAATGATAACTATAGGAAGCTTGTGATTGTCAGTATTTAACCATTGCAACTAGGCCGATCTACAGAAGGAGCCCTGCTCATCTATCCCTTTACTAGAATTACCTGAGCCAGTGATGTCGGACTTAATCCCCTGCTGTAATGACTTAGGGGCCTATTTATCACCATCCACATCCAGGATGCGGATGTGAGGTGATAAATTCGCCCCAACTTGCACTGCGATAATTTGACTATATCGCAGTGATGTATCAATTATCCCGTACGGGGACAGAGCTTGCGGTCAAGCTCTATCCCTGCGGTGCCTCTTCGCAGCATCATCGGGGTATTTTTCAGAAAAAACACCGCGATGTCCTGCTGCGCATGCGCTGCCCCTGCCGGCCGATCGACACCCCCCCCCCCGTCGCGACTACCCCTGCATGCCGTGGAGCCCCCCCCCCCCAGAAGATCAATATACTCACCTGTCCAGGGAGCTGGTCCGCTCTGCTTTAGGAGGCTGCCGGGTCCTTCTCCTGCGCTGTGACCCCCGGTGCTGTAAAGAGCGCTGCCATTTTGCAGCGTCACTTTACTGCACCGGGGTCACAGCACAGCACATGGGGGAATCGGCGCCCAGCAGCGCTCGCTGGAGTGGCGGACACCGGCTCCCTGGACAGGTGAGTATGTTTTTTGGGGTTTTTTTACCTTTTTTTAAATTTTTACACTTTGATCGGCTTGCGTGTTCATCGGGGACACATAGCTGATCACTCTGCCGGGTCCCCGCTCAGCTTTCTCTGCCAGGGGCAGAAGGGTGCACATCGCAGTGCTGCCCTGTGAACTCGCCAGCCTGATCTAGAGAGATTATCACAGGGCACGCTGCGGTATTTTTTCACATTTTTTTATAGTAAATTTGGCCACATCACATTTTCCATTATAAGTATGAGGAATGCGATGTGGGTTACTAAAAAAAAAGTGAATTCAAGGGTTTGGAGCAGTTTTTATGAAAACTGCTCCAAATGCCCTTTAATACATCCAGGTGATACTAAAATAATGTGAAAAGGGGTGTTTTCACACCCTTTTCACATTATTTTAGTAAAAATCATTTTAATAAATAGACCTCTGAATCCCCTGCTGTATTGTTCTCTGTATTGTATTGCAGCTGAGAACAATAGATGAAAAGCTTACGCTAATAAGCCTTGGTGCACCTTGGCGCAACAGAGAAGGCTAAATGAGCGAGGCTCCATCTGTATGTAAGGGATCCGGTCAGGATCCCGGCGTTTGGGATCCTGGTAGTCACAATACCGACACCAGAATCCCGACACTGCTCGGAATGGCGACGCAGGCATCCCCGACATAGATTGAAATTCCTCCACCAGGATCCCAAATGCCGGGAACCTGACTGAGGTCTGCCGCCACTCTGCACTGGTAAGCTGCGGGGGGCGGGGGGGATGGTGTTAGGTTTAGGCTGCAGAGGGAGGGTTAGGGTTACACTGTGTGGGAGGGAAGGTTAGGGTAGGCTACGGGGAGGGAGGGTTAGGCTTTGGGTAAAGAGGGTTATGGGGGTTGGGGATTTATGGCTAGTTTACTTACCATCTTGGTGTCGGATCCTGAGCACTGGGATGCCACAGTCGGTATTTTGACTGCCGGCATACCAAGCTCCTGGATCCCGATACTATTCCCTATGCAGAGTGCAGTTTACACATCCAATCCCCTGAAGCCACACAATACACAGATCTGTTCAGCTGCAATGCTAATTATTTATTACAAAAGTATAATGCGTCTCTACAAGCTTCATCTACTGTTATTAGAATTTGCAGGCATATTATACAAGAGCAAACAGCTCCATGAGTAAGGTGTCTGTCTGCAATGTGAGAGTCATGGGTACAATGGTATTTTAAAATATGTTTATTAAATAAAAGAAGGATGTGACTGATGGTGATTAGAGACAGGGGGGGCATGGGGCAGCCAGGAAATGTTGGGGATCAAAGAAGAGGGAGGGAGGTTAGAAGTAAGAACGACTAAATACAGTAGAATATAGACCGATGCCACCGAATAATGCCCTCTGGCCAGCTGCGCTATGTGCCACGACACTGATTTACAAAAAACAAAGTTAAATTGAGCTGCAAATTGTTTGGTATTTACATAAAAAGCAATGTTATGTTACTACGCGCTATATTTTTTTATACTATTGTAAAGGTTTGTTAGTTTTTAATAAAATAGACACAATATTACCTTTAGTTATTCTAAATGAAAAAGAAAAGAAACTTAAGGTAATTAGGCAATTTTCCTATATTAGATTTAATGGACCTAAATGATCAGTTTTGCCAAACGTTGTCTCTCGTATACAGGGGGTAATTCCAAGTTGATTGCAGCAGGAATTCTGTTAGCAATTGGGCAAAACCATGTGCACTGCAGGGGGGGCAGATATAACATTTGCAGAGAGAGATAGATTTGGGTGTGGTGTGTTCAATCTGCAATCTAATTTGCAGTGTAAAAATAAAGCAGCCAGTATTTACCCTGCACAGATATAAAATAACCCACCCAAATCTAACTCTCTCTGCAAATGTTATATCTGCCCCCCCTACAGTGCACATGGTTTTGCCCAACTGCTAAAAAATTTCCTGCTGCGATCAACTTGGAATTACCCCCACAGTACTGTAGTACAAGTTCACTTTAAAGAGGAAAGAGAAGAATCTCCTGCAGATGCTCTCCCAGTAATAGATTCAGTAATACAGTCATGGCTCACAAGTGCCATTAGTTGCACTGTGCTGGGGAGTCTGGCACAAGGAGCAAGTAAGACAGGGAATTGTATCTGCATGTTTGACCCTTTCAGAGATGTAAGTATAATTTAGGGGGAATAAGTCAACAAGTAAGTCATTACCTAGGTAGTAAAGGTGATATCACTTTTATGTTGCCCATTTTTTTTTGTGTTATTCTTAAAATATAAGATGTTCTGATACACAAAGACATGATGAAACCACAACATAACCACGAACAATTTAACAATTTTCATTGTAACCAAATACGCCATCAGCAGTGTTAGAAGTAGATATAATATATTATCTATAATTACATTGTTAGAGAGGTTGACAAATTACAATTAATAGCAGTTTCTTATGAAGCCTTTTTCATTGTTCTATAATTTGAGTAATCTTTCGTTGTAATTACCACTTACAATTACTTACAAACTCTAGACTCATATTGCGCTTTTCTATGTCCTTTTTATGTAGAAGTAGACCAATTATTTTGTAGTGGCTAAACTAAATTTGTATAAGGTAAATCTGTACTACATGGCCAACAGTACATAGACACCCGAACATCACACCTATGCCTGCTTGTTGAACACCTCATTCCAAAACCTTAGGCATTAACATGGAATTGGTTCCTCCTCTGCTGATTAATAGACTCCAATTCTATAGGAAGGCTTTCCACTAGATGTTGGGATCTGGCAGTAAAGATTTGCACCCATCCAGCCATAAGAAGATTAATGAGGTCAGGCATTGATGTTGGGCAATAGTTTTTGGAAAAAGTTTTTCCACACCAAACAGGGCAGACCATTTTTGATGTACCATGCTATGTATCATTGTGAAACAGGAAAAGCCTTTCCTGTACAGTTATCAGAAGGTTCCTCTCAACTACATTCTCTGGTAGCCACCTCTCACTCTTGTCTACAAGATTTCTTCGATTCCTTCTATCTGCTTATGGAATTGCCTTCCACCCCGATCAGGCCTTCCACAGCCAAACCAAATTTTAAAATAGAATGCTTGTGTTGGTACTGTCAGCCTGAAATGTACCAGTAACTGCAAAATATTTCCACTGTCCATATACCATCTTGAATGGAGAGTAAATGGGCAGGACATGCACATACTGTAAGCTTTTACCCAGCATTTCAGTGCCGGGTAGTTTTGCCGGTCTCTCCCTGACCCCCTTTTCACAGAGAAAAGCATATTACTAGGTCAAGAATTTCTACCCAGTAATTTGCGGATCTACACGGATATTTCATCTGGGTGAAAGGTCCAACCCAGATAGAAATTCCCGGGTCTCTGACCATTGTAAATTCCGGGGTCGAAGTCCCGGGAATTTCAACAGGGGTTGACCCTTTCACACAGAAAAAGGACCTGCGTTTATTGGCAAATTACCGGGTAGAACTTCTTCACCTGGTAATTTCACTTTCTGTGTGAAAGGGGTATTAGTAAATACAGTAAACACAATTTTTTTTTTAAATACTTGTTTTATTATGCTATTAAATTGGCTATCATCCAATGAGGGCTTATAACCAATCGATGAAAATAATATAATTTTAGGGGGGGTGGCGTTTGTTACTGTTGTGCCTAATGACGCCCTCACCCCTATATCCGCCCCTGATTTCTTGTCACACCCTTCGATATCAGGGGTCATTTATCTATATTAATAATAATATTATTATAATAATATTGTAAAACTCTATTTAGCAATTTGTTGATATTTATTGATTACTCTAGATACTTTAGTCTCCTCTGCAAATAATTTAATCTTGCTTCCTTGGCTAAATAAGTTACAAAGAACAGGGTTATAATGTATATTCCATTTAACAAATACACTCTAATTTTCCCCTTGAAACAGTTGCAGTTATGTCATGCCCATAGATTTTCCCTTTGTCCAAGTACTCTTCTTTTAACTACCAATCTATTGAACGTTCCGAACTGAACATATTTTGTAAAATCCACTATGAAAGGAAATCACGTTCATTTGAAATGGTCATAAAAAAGCAGTTGTCTTCATAAAGCCAAGCTGTTGCCAATTTATTTTCTAGACTAGATTTCAGAATAGATTTCTTGCGGTCTCCTCAAAATGTCTTCAGTGACTGACATCAGGCAAGTCAACTTATATTTTCCAGGCCAACTACTTTTTGTGTAAAATATGAATACAACATCTTCTTCTTCCAGCCTTTCGGTGGTGACACAATTATGAAGAAGTGAAAATAGGACTATTATTATTTTTTCCTCAGCTATCCTGCTTCGGTAAATGTATGTGAATATTATCTGAGCTAGACACTGGCAATCTTTCCATTCCTTGTTTTATTGTTCATGAACTAGACCATTAATATGTCACTCCGCGCTTGGGTTATAACAACACATTTGTTTGTTCCTTTGTAAACACACGTGAAAATGACTGATTTTACCCTCTGTCTACCTCTAGTCATTTTCTTATGTCCTGTTAGGTAACAGTTTGTTCTGACAGGACGTCGATAAATGACCTGCAGAAAAAAAGCTTCCGAGAAGCATATTTAATTATGCCGCCGCTGGAAGCAGGATTTTCCTGCCAGCATTTGTATACATAAAGTAATATCTCAAGGGAGAAATATTCTTATGACGGAGACACACAGACGTATAAAATAAGAATTTTATTATTTTAGTTAAAACTGGGAATTTAAAACCCAAGGCAATGTGTAAAGTGATAGTGAAATTAAATACCTGTTAAAACATGAGTCTAATGGCCTGAAATTTTATAGCGTTCATGGTCTTGGAATATTAAGACACTTTTCTCCTCCTAGCCGGTGTCTATAAAAATGATTTGATACAATTTTTGAAGTATCAATTACATTAATACGCCAAGAAAATTGCATCCGATAAAGACTGTGGGTCAAATTCAGACCCAATCGTAGCCGGGCAAAATTTAGCACGGCTACGATCAGTTACTCAGACATGTGGGGGGATGCCCAGCACAGGGCTAGTCCGCCCCGCATTTCTGGCTCTGCCCCGCCGCACAGGTACAAAAGCATCGCACGGCGGCGATGCTTTTGTACCCGAAGAGTAGCTCCCTACCAGCGCAGCTCAAACGCGCTGGCAGGGAGCTACCCGTCACTCTCCGGGTCGCAGCGGCTGTGTGTGATGTCACGCAAGCGCTTCAGCCCACCCCCTGCATGGTCCAGGTACGCCTGCGTTGCTCGGACCGCGCCCCCAAAATGGCAGCCAAACGCCGCCGGCCTGCCCTCTCGCCCGGCGACCGCCTCTGCCTGTCAATCAGGCAGAGGCGATCGCTGGGCTGAGATGGCCATCGGCTCTCTGGCGTGCACATGCGCAGTTCAGACCCGATAACCCGCTGAAAGCGAAAGTGCACCACAGCGATCGGGTCTGAATTAGCCCTTGTGTGGCTTGTGTTATATTTTATGTTGTATCGTAAATTTATCTGAGATCCTCTGTGATACTGTCATGTGATATATACGGGTATGGGTCGTTGTGTCGACCCCACTTAGGTCGACAGTCAATAGGTCGACTACTGAAGGTCGACAGTTGCATTAGGTCGACAGGCAATAGGTCGACTACTGAAGGTCGACAGTTGCATTAGGTCGACAGGCAATAGGTCGACATGGGCGTTAGGTTGACATGTACAAGGACGACAAGTAAAAAGGTCGACATGAGTTTTTTGGGGTTTTTGGGTGTCGTTTTCTGCGTAAAGTGACGGGGAACCCCAATTAATGCACCGTGTCCCCTCGCTTAACTCGCCATGCTTCGGGCAAGGTGCCTCGCTCCGCTACCCTCGGCACAGGTTACCGTTCCACTCGTAGTCCACGTGGATCGTTAAGTATGAAAAAAATCCAAAAATGTGAAAAACTTGTGTCGACCTTCTGACCTGTCGACCCAACGTCCATGTCGACCTATTGCCTGTCGACCTATTGCTAATGTCGACCTTCAGTGGTCGACCTAATGAGTGTCGACCTAAGTTGGGTCGACCTAACGACCGTATCCCGTATCCCGTATCAACTATATAAAAGAGAAAATCCGTCCTTCTGTCTTTCTATACAAATCCACAGTTTACAAGCGAAGATCGTGAAATTTTACATACGAGCATATTAAAACACGGCGGCGGCAACTAAAACAATTAGACACCCCTAGCACCCCTAGGGGGGTAGACAGCAGCACAGAGTATATCAGCAGACAGCATAACTCTGGAATTGCTGAAGCAATGTACTCCAAACTTGGTACACATATGCCTTACAATCTGGAAACAAACACTGTGGGGGTTAGACACCCCTAGCACCTCTATGAGTGGGACAGCAGCACAGAGTATTTCAGGAGACAGCATAACTCCTGAATGCCTGGACCAATTTACAACAAACTTAGTACACATCTGACTTACAAGCTGGGAACAAACACTATGGGGGGTAAGACACCACTAGCACCCCTAGGGATGATGCAGCAGCACAGAGTGTTTCAGCAGACAGCATAACTCTGGAATGCCTGGAGCAATTTACACCAAACTTGCTACACATATGACTTACACTCTGTGAACAAACACTGTGGGGGTAACACACCACTAGTGCCTCTAGGGGTGGGTGGGCCAACAGCACAGACTATATCAGAACATGCATGATATGTCAGTGATGACAGGGCTGCATGTTACAGGGTTAGTGACATGGTGTGAGGAGGGGAATGCAGGTAGCACAAACCCACACACTGAGAGTTATATAGTGGAAGTAGCATGGTCCCCCAGCAGCACAGAGTATAACAGGAGATGCATAATGCACTATATAGGAAACTGTAAAAAAAAATCTATAATTTCACAGGGACACTGACATGCTGTGAGAAGGGAAATTGAGGCAGCAGGAAGCCACAGACTGAGAGTTATATAGTGGGAGGAGCAGGGGGCCCAGCAGCACAGAGTATATCAGGAGATGAGTGATGTGTCAGTGAGGACAGGGCTGCATGTGACAGGGGCAGTGACATGATATGAGGAGGGGAATGGAGGCAGCAGGAAGCCACAGACTGAGAGTTATATAGTGGGAGGAGCAGGGGCCCCAGCAGCACAGAGTATATCAGGAGATGAGTGATGTGTCAGTGAGGACAGGGCTGCATGTGACAGGGCCAGTGACATGATGTGAGGAGGGGAATGGAGGCAGTAGGAAGCCACAGACTGAGATTTGTATAGTGGGAAGAGCAGGGTCCCTTGGAGGACCAAAAAGGGGTCCAGTCACTACACAAAGTGCGCCAGGGAAGCAAAATTTGCCTATATACTAGATCTCCACCCAACATAAATTAACGAACAACTGTTATTTTAATTTACCATCCTCATCCCGTAGCGAAGCACGGGTATTCAGCTATCTACAATGTTATTTATACTGTGTGTTTAATATTTCCATTTATTTTTGTAAACATTCTTAAAATCCCGGGCAACGCCGGTTACTCCAGCTAGTCTACTATAAAGACATTATTTATTGAAACTACAGTTTGTTTTTTAGGTCAAGTATAATATATGATAAACTCACATTATATACATCAAAGTCTCCCTGTGCATATTGGGGGTAATTCTGAGTTGATCGCAGCAGCACGTTTGTTAGCAAATGGGCAAAACCATGTGCACTGCAGGGGGGGGGGGCAGATATAACATTTGCAGAGAGAGTTAGATTTGGGGGGGTTATTTTGTTTCTATGCAGGGTAAATACTGGCTGCTTTATTTTTACACTGCAATTTAGTTTTCAGTTTGAATACACCCCACCCAAATTTAACTCTCTCTGCACATGTTATATCTGCCCCCCCTGCAGTGCACATGGTTTTGTCCAACTGCTAAAAAATTTCCTGCTGCGATCAACTTGGAATTACCCCCATTGGTGTGATAAGAGTTTGCAGACAAACTAAACTTGCACTAATATTATCCTATCCCAGCAATGGTCTAATAATTTAATATGAGTATCCAAAAGTAAGGTCTGTCTTACTGTATGTAACAAAATCACACCTGCGTGGTTATATCCTCATCACATATAATTACTGGCAGAAGCTGTGTTGGGTGTTAGCAATATAATAAAACATGGAAATTATGGGGGTCATTCCGAGTTGATCGCTACCTGTTTTCGGTCTCTGCGCAGCGATCAGGCAAAAAAACGGTACTTCAGCGCATGCAACGCAATGCGCACGCGCATCGTACTATTACAACTAGTGATGAGCGGGTTCGGTTCCTCGGAATCCGAACCCCCCCGAACTTCACCCATTTTACACGGTTCCGAGGCAGACTCGGATCCTCCTGCCTTGCTCGGTTAACCCGAGCGTGCCCGAACGTCATCATCCCGCATTCGGATTCTCGCGAGATTCGTATTCTATATAAAGAGACGCGCGTCGCCGCCATTTTTCACTCGTGCATTGGAGATGATCGTGAGAGGACGTGGCTGGCGTCCTCTCAGTTTCTATGTTCAGTGTGCTGCAAATATCTGTGCTCAGTGTGCTGCAAATATCTGTGCTCAGTGTGCTGCAAATATCTGTGATCAGTGTGCTGCAAATATCTGTGCTTAGTGTGCTGCAAATATCTACATTCTCTGCCTGAAAAACGCTCCATATCTGCTCAGTGTGCTGCAAATATCTGTGCTCACACTGCTTTATTGTGGGGACTGGGAACCAGCAGTATTATATAGGAGGAGTACAGTGCAGAGTTTTGCTGACCAGTGACCAGTGACCACCAGTATTATACGTTCTCTGCCTGAAAAACGCTCCATATCTGTACTGCATTGTAGTATATATAGTAGGAGTACAGTGCATAATTTTGCTGACCACCAGTATATAATATATAGCAGTACGGTACAGTAGGCCACTGCTCTACCTACCTCTGTGTCGTCAAGTATACTATCCATCCATACCTGTGGTGCATTTAAGTTGTGCGCAGTATATATATAGTAGTAGGACAGTGCATAATTTTGCTGACCACCAGTATATAATATATAGCAGTACGGTACAGTAGTCCGCTGCTCTACCTCTGTGTCGTCAAGTATATTATCCATCCATACCTGTGGTACATTTAAGTTGTGCGCAGTACTATACTATGCTGTTTGGGGACTATTTTTTTAAATCTGCCATCCTGTCTGACACTGCAGTGCCACTCCTAGATGGGCCAGGTGTTTGTGTCGGCCACTTGGGTCGCTTAGCTTAGTCAAACAGCGACCTTGGTGCACCTCTTTTTTTCTTTGCATCATGTGCTGTTTGGGGACTATTTTTTAAATCTGCCATCCTGTCTGACACTGCAGTGTCACTCCTAGATGGGCCAGGTGTTTGTGTCGGCCACTTGGGTCGCTTAGCTTAGTCACACAGCTACCTCATTGCACCTCTTTTTTTCTTTGTATCATGTGCTGTTTGGGGACTATTTTTTAAATCTGCCATCCTGTCTGACACTGCAGTGCCACTCCTAGATGGGCCAGGTGTTTGTGTCGGCCACTTGGGTCGCTTAGCTTAGTCATACAGCGACCTTGGTGCACCTCTTTTTTTCTTTGCATCATGTGCTGTTTGGGGACTATTTTTTAAATCTGCCATCCTGTCTGACACTGCAGTGTCACTCCTAGATGGGCCAGGTGTTTGTGTCGGCCACTTGGGTCGCTTAGCTTAGTCACACAGCGACCTTGGTGCACCTCTTTTTTTCTTTGCATCATGTGCTGTTTGGGGACTATTTTTTAAATCTGCCATCCTGTCTGACACTGCAGTGCCACTCCTAGATGGGCCAGGTGTTTGTGTCGGTCACTTGGGTCGCTTAGCTTAGCCATCCAGCACTTCGGTGCAAATTTTAGGACTAAAAATAATATTGTGAGGTGTCCAGAATAGACTGGAAATTAGTGAAAATAATGGTTATTGAGGTTAATAATACTATGGGATCAAAATGACCCCCAAATTCTATGATTTAAGCAGTTTTTGAGGGGTTTGTGTAAAAAAACACCCGAATCCAAAACACACCCGAATCCGACAAAAAATTTTCAGGGAGGTTTTGCCAAAACGCGTCCGAATCCAAAACACGGCCGCGGAACCAAATCCTAAACCAAAACACAAAACCCGAAAAATTTCCGGTGCACATCACTAATTACATTGAATGATGTAGTTTCACACAAGGTCTAGCGAAGCATTTCAGTCGCACTGCTGGCCGCAGAGTGATTGAAATGAAGTGGGCGTTTGTGGGTGTCAACTGACCGTTTTCAGGGAGTCTTTTAAAAAATGCAGGCGTTCCAAGAAAAACGCAGGTGTGGCTGGGCGAACGCAGGACATGTTCCTGACGTCAAAACAGGAACTGAATAGTCTGAAGTCATCGCAAGCGCTGAGTAGGTTTTGAGCTACTCTGAAACTGCACAAATTTTTTTTGTAGCCGCTGTGCGATCCTTTCGTTCGCACTTCTGCTAAGCTAAAATACACTCCCAGTGGGAGGCGGCATAGCGTTTACACGGCTGCTCAAAACTGCTAGCGAGCGATCAACTCGGAATGACCACCTAAACTCCCAGTGCAGTAAAATGAATTCCTATACAAGCAATGAGGGTTAAAGAATAAACAAAATTTTATATATCTCCTATATAATAGCCCAGATCTGTGACTTTGTGATTCATTTGCTAACGCTGGGCGGAGTCACAACAGTGGGCGGAGTTAGTCAAATGAGTCACAGATCTGGCCAAATCTACAGGAGACTAGGAGCAGAAGCAGATAGTATGGGCATGGCACAGGCAGGAGTGCATACCTCCCAGCTAACACACACACACACACACACACACACACACACACACACACACCGAAAAGGGGGCGTGGCTTCACGGGAGGGCCCCCGTTTTCGTCAGTGAGAGGGCATGCCCAGCGCTCTGTGAGCTGCTGGCATGCCCCCAGGGGCTGATTATGAGTCCGGGGGGGCCAGGGCACTTGAGACAGGGGAGCCCTATCTCATTGCTGTGCCTGCTGTGGGTTGGGGGCGTGGCCTAATCGCGGGACGCGAGGCCAAGCCCCCTTACGCAAATTCTGTTTTTTGTTTTTGTTTTTTTATGGAATTTTGGCCCCTCAGCTAGGGGTAAATCCAGAGGAGGTGGTCGCTCCCCCTACACACCCGCACAGGCAGAAGAAAGCAGGGAGACTGCTGCCTCCCTGCAACACCACAGACCTGCCAACACGCAGCAGCGTGTGCTGACAGTAGCACAATGCTGCCGTTGTTGCTGGCAGCCGGGGGGCCCCCTAAAACTGTGGGGCCAACGGTACGTACCCCCTCCCCCCCTTAATCCGGCTCTGCTGCTGGAACCCCCCCTTAATCCATACCCCCTGATGCCCCCTCTCCCTCTGTCTCCACTATTCACCGCTGCTCTGCTAAGCAGAACAGCGAGTACAGGAACTTTCCAACTGACCCCCCCGTTACCGCGGGACACTGCGACCCGCGGGTGGGACAGCGGGACAGACCCAAAAAAATGGGACTGTCCCGCGAAAATCGGGACATTTGGGAGGTATGGGGGTGTGTGAGGGGGTATGCCGTACAGACAGACGGGCACCGGCTCACTGTGTGCTTGACCCCCCCCCTCTCTGGCGCAGAGGAGCGTCACTTTCTGGCACACTCCACGCTTCTTAGCTGCAGTTTTGTGGGGCACCTGCCGCTGTGCAGGTTCCGTACTGCCTCTGTTATCTCCAACCCCGGCAACCCCACCGCTAGCTGCAGCGCTGCCACCCACAGTGAGGTGCGCCCAGCTCCTTCACACACTTTAGCTGGTGGGTAACGCTGCAGAAGTCCGAGCTGCTTGCAGGCTCCGACCCCCTCCTCCCTCCAGCCGCAGCATCTCCTGGGGGCTAACCAGTCACTCCCAGTCTCCCCTTACCACAGTGCCCGGCTGCTGCGCGAGGTCTGCGGTGTGTGACTGAGGAGGGGGGGAGGGATGCGGACGGGCAGAGGAAGCAGGACTCCAGCCTAAGAGAGTCAGCCATGCCAAGTCTCCACCAGCAGCAGATCCCAACAGGTTGGAGTGGAACAGCAGCAGCCAGCAGCAGTGGCTCCGGTAAGACACATCTGTCTGTCACCACTGTTTTGTCCCTAATACCAATCTCTCCCGTGCCCTGTGTTCTGTCATGTCCCTGTCACCCCTGGCCTTGCCCTGCCACCCTTATCCTGGCCCTTTCACCCTTATCCTCGCCCTGTCACCCTTATCCTGGCCCTGTCACCCTTATCTTGGCCCTTTCACCCTTATGCTGGCCCTGTTACCCCTATCCTGGCCCTGTTACCCCTGTGCTTGCCCTGTCAACCCTATACTGGCCCTGTCACCCCTGTCCTGTTCCTGCCACCACTACCCTGGCCTGTCACCCCTATCCTGTCCCTGTCATTTCTGTCCTGGCCCCGTCGCCCCTCTCCTGGCCCTGTCACCCCTTTTCTGACCCTGTCACCCCTGTCCTGGCCCCGTCAACCCTGTTCTGACCCTGTCACCCCTGTCCTGGCCCTGTTACTGCATACCCTCCAACTACCTTTTTGGCAGGTACAATACCTGCAGCGCCTCCAGACCTCTCCCCAATGCACCACACCTCCGCACCTTCCCCTCCACCCCTCCCCCACACGCTGTGCCTCCAGACCCCCTACACCACCCGCGGCTCCCACTCCTCCGCCCCTTCACCACCCACAGCACCTCCAGGCCCCCTCCACCATCCACCCCCTTTATATGTCTCCCCCCACACCTGCCCCCCTCCACCCGCAGCATCTGCAGACACCCTCCTCCATCCGGGGTCCCCCCCTCACCCACCCCTCCCCCACCAATGGCACCACCGCACCTGCCCCTCCACCACCAGCAGCACCTCCAGACCTCCTTCCCTATGTGCCGCACCACCCGTACCTGCCCCTCTCCTACCCATGGCGCCTGCGGACCCCTACCCCACCCCCGGCACTCCCGCCCCTTCCCATCCCACAGCACCTCCGGAACCCTTCACCCATCCACAACATCCCCACACCTGCCCCTCTCCCACCCATGGCACCCCTGCCCCTCCCCCACCTGCAGTGCCTCCGGATCCCTCCCCAATCTGCATCCCCCACTCCTCTGCCCCTCCCCCACCTGCAGCACCTCCCGACTCTTCCCCATCCGGGCCCCACCCCCACTTCTGCCTCCACCTGCAGCATCTACAGACACCATCCGCAGCCCCCCCCCCGCACCCGCTACATTCTGTACATCGTGCCCTGCAGGTGCTGTTCACGCCGTCGCAAGGGGCTGCGCCTCCTTCACCATCGCACGCCCTTTCATTGTGCAATATTTAACCACTAACAAAGGAATGCAGGTAATACTTTATATAATACAAATATTGAACCCCAGAAAGGCATTCAAGGGTTAAGGGGGCGTAGCCCCTTGCGACGGTGTGAAGAGCGCCCGTAGGGCGCGATGAAGCACCTAGTATATATATATATATATATATATATATATATACAGGTTGAGTATCCCACATCCACAATGCTCAGGACCAGGAGCATTCCGGATCTGGAATTTTTCCGGGAAACAGATAACCTGTTATCTGGATGGGTTCCGGGGGTCTGACGAGTCGGCAGGGGGGACCACTGTGGGTCCAGCGCATCAGTGTGGGGTCCCGGTTATCCGGCAGATCCGGCGCATCAGTGGGAGGAGTCCGAGGGGTCAGTGGTGGGTACTGGGCGTCAGCGGCAGTGAGGGAATGGCTGCAAAGCCACTGCCCCACCTGTCTGTGATTGGCCACAGTCACCAGTGACATCATGATGCCAGCCGCGTCATGACATCACTACAGGACTGAAATATTCCGGATTTCTGAATATTTCGGTTAACGGGTATCCGGTTAATGGATACACGACCTGTAAATATTAAATTAAATATATCAAGGTCAGTCTGTTTGCATTAAATTGTAAGAGGTACAGTTCATAGCTTCTGCTGGTTACACAACTTTGTGATCACTTCCTCCAGATCAGCCGGATTGAGTAGAAAATACCGGTGGTCAAGATCCTGACAGCGGAATCCTGATGGTCACATTGCTGATGGATCCAATCAAGTATTCTAACCCTAGCCCTAACCCACCCCTCCTACAGCCTAAACCTAACCATTCCCTTTGGCATCCTAATCTTAACCGTCAGATTTGTCAGCCTAACCCTAACCGTCCCCCTAGTGCCTATCCCTAACTATAAAACTAACCCTAATACTCACCAGGATCTGAATTGTTGCGGTATTCTGCTGTTGGGATTCTGACCACCGGATCTTGACTACATCCCTATCAGCTGAGCAGTTTGTACGCAGCTTGGCCGCCTTTGACCGCATACACACTGAGCTCCATATGTACAGACTTCTATGGGATCAGGAGGTCGACAGTTTAAATATTAAACTGCACATTAGTTCCGACCTCGAGTTGCATGAGCACTTACTGTAAGGCCATGTATCAGCTAACACTCCTGCAGACACATCTGTACAATCGCTGAGCCGATATTGGATGATTGGCCCAATAATTGTATGGGTGTGTACCGTCGTTAGTGATGGATCATAATAGTTAAATATATATTTGTAGTACAGGAAGTCAGATGTAGAGTCAAATCTCTGACTTCATTGTATACACCAGGGTCTATCTGTGTGCAGGGGTGTAACTTGGATATGAGAGCGGCGCTCTGTACAGGTTACCGTTCCCATTTGCAGTCCACGTGGATCGTAGAGTATGAAAAAGTAAAAAATATATATATATGAAAAACCCATGTCGACCTAATGGCAGTGTTGACCAGGGCCGGACTGGGACCAAAAATAGGCCCTGGCATTTTTGAAGCACACAGGCCCACCTCGGTGTCGGCATCTGACTCCTCCCCTTACTATTCCCGACTCCTCCTACTTCTTAGTCTATGCTCTTACAAATATAATCAATATTATAACAACATAGAAGTGTACATCATTCTGTATTAAAATACACACAACCATTGGCTGAAGTGGAAATGTTGAAGTGGGGGGTATGGAAAAATAAAGGTTGTAACTAAGCGCGCGCGCTCCAGAAAAGGGGCGTGGACACGCCCGCACCCCATTCACTAGAATGAGAGCGTCTGTGTGCACTCCCGGCGGGGCTAAGCGGCGACCAATCAGACAGAGAGTGTCCCATAGAGGTACTGTGTGCGCGCGCCCCAAAAATGGGTGTGGCCAATTAAAATGGGACGTGATACACAGACATATGCCCCCAATAGTGCAGTGCTAGATCCACAATTGCCCGCACAGTGCCAGGTATACAAATGCCCCCACAGTGCCCGATCCACAAATGCCCCACAGTGCCAGGTATACAAATGCCCCCACAGTGCCAGATCCACAAATGCCCCCACAGTGCCAGATCCACAAATGCCCCACAGTGCCAGGAATATAAATGCCCCCACAGTGCCAGGTATACAAATGCCCCCACAGTGCCAGGTATACAAATGCCCCCACAGTGCCAGGTATACAAATGCCCCCACAGTGTCCGATCCACAAATGCCCCACATTGTCAGGTATACAAATGCCCCCACAGTGCCAGATCCACAAATGCCCCACAGTGCCAGGTATACAAATGCCCCCACAGTGTCTGATCCACAAATGCCCCACATTGCCAGGTATACAAATGCCCCCAGGGTGCCAGATCCACAAATGCATCCACAGTGCCACTGTGGGGGCAATTGTTTACCTGGCACTGTGGGGGCATTTGTATACTGGCACTGTGTGGGCATTTGTATACCTGTCAGGTATACAATTGCCCCCACAGTGCCAGATCCACAATTGCCCCCACAGTGTCAGGTATACAAATGCCCCCACAGTGCCAGGAAAACAATTGCCCCCACAGTGCCAGGTATACAAATGCCCCACAGTGCCAGCCAATTGCCCCCACAGTGCCAGGTATACAATTGCCCCCACAGCAGTGCTGCAGCTGCTTACCGCTGCTGCTGCTCCTCCGGCTGTGATGTGAGGGTGTCAGGAGAGCTCAGAGCCCGGGCGCGCGGCTATGTCTGGCGCCGGCATGTAGGACTTCAAACTAGCTGCCGGTTCATGAGCCAATCAGAGCTCGTGGACTGGCAGCAGCGGCTCCTGATTGGCTGCCGGTCCGCGAGCTCTGACATAGCCGCGCTGGTGCGCTCTCCTCTCCTGACAGCTGAGACACGCTGCCGCCGGACTGAGCGGCAGCGTGTCTCAGTGACACAAGCGGTGGTCGGCTGGACCGGCCCACGTGGCCATTGGCCTTTCTGGCATTTGCCAGAAGTGCCAGATGGCCAGTCCGGCCCTGGTGTTGACCTATTTCTGGTGTCGACCTAGTCACCGTCGACCAATAGGCATTGCCCTAAGGTGTGTTGACCTAAGTGGTGTCCACCCAGAGTCCAGATACCGTATCAAATACCTCAATTTATTTATTTATTTATTTATTATTTATTTATTAACAGTTTCTTATATAGCGCAGCAAATTCCGTTGCGCTTTACAATTTGAAATAACAATAACAAACTGGGTGATAACAGTCATAGAGGTAGGAAGGCCCTGCTCGTAAGCTTACAATCTATAGGGAAATAGGCATATGTACACAAGGAAAGGTGCTATCTATTGCATAGAATGAGAAGACATGTGAGGATATGTGTGGACTGTAAAGAGTGGATGTAATTTGATAGGAAGGTTTATGAAAGTTATGTGGGCGGTTCAGGAATTTGATACGCTTGCCTAAAGAGGTGAGTTTTGAGGGAACGCTTGAAGGTTTGGAGACTAGAGGAGAGTCTTATTGTGCGTGGTAGGGCATTCCACAGGGTGGGTGCAGCCCGATGAAAGTCCTGCAGTCGTGAGTGGGAGCGAGTAATGAGTGTGGATGAGAGACGCAGATCTTGTGAAGAGCGAAGAGGTCGGGTTGGGAGATATTTTGTGATAAGCGAAGTGATGTACGTTGGTGTAGTTTGGTTAATGGCCTTGTGTGTGAGTAAAAGTATTTTATATTGAATGCGGTAGAGTACAGGTAACCAATGGAGGGACTGACAGAGTGGATCTGCAGACGATGAACGTCTAGCGAGGAAGATAAGCCTCGCCGCTGCATTCAGAATGGATTGTAGTGGTGAGAGTCTTGTTTTGGGAAGACCAGTTAGGAGACTATTGCAATAATCAATGCGGGAGATAATGAGAGCGTGGATTAGAGTTTTAGCAGTGTCTTGTGTAAGGTATGGTCGTATTTTGGATATGTTTTTTAGATGCATGTAACATGATCTTGAGACAGATTGAATGTGGGGAACAAAGGACAGATCAGAGTCAAGGATGACACCTAGGCAGCGAGCTTGTGGGGTAGGGTAGATAGTCGAGTTTTCAACAGTGATAGAGATATCAGGTTGGTACCTACTATTGGCCGGTGCAAATATAATTAACTCTGTCTTTGAAATGTTAAGTTTGAGGTGGCGAGATGTCATCCAGGATGAGATGGCAGAAAGGCATTCAGTGACACGGTCCAGTACAGATAGGGACAAGTCAGGGGAGGATAGGTAGATTTGAGTATCATCTGCGTACAGATGATACTGAAAACCAAAAGAGCTGATTAGTTTACCAAGAGATGAGGTATAGATAGAGAAAAGCAGAGGACCCAAGACTGAGCCTTGCGGTACTCCAACTGAAAGAGGTAGCGAAGAGGAGGTAGATTCAGAGAAGCGAACACTGAAGGAGCGATTAGATAGGTACGATAGGAACCAAGAAAGGGCTGTGTCTTTAAGACCTAGGGATTGTAGTGTCTGTATGAGAAGAGAGTGGTCAACAGTGTCAAATGCAGCAGATAGATCTAGAAGAATAAGTAGTGAGTAGTGGCCTTTAGACTTCGTAGTGACCAAATCATTAACCACTTTAGTCAGTGCCGTCTCTGTGGAATGTTGGGAACGGAAGCCTGACTGAAGTGGGTCCAACAAAGTGTATGAGTTAAGAAAGTGTGTGAGTCGAGTGTAGGCAAGTCTCTCAAGTAGCTTAGAGAGACAAGGGAGCTGAGAGATAGGGCGGTAGTTTGAGAGAGAATTAGGGTCAGAATTTTGTTTTTTTTAAATGGGAGTAATCACTGCATGCTTGAAAAGTGAAGGAAAAATACCAGTAGAGAGAGAGAGATTACAGAAGTTAGTTAAGGTAGGGATGAGCACCAGAGACAGAGCTTTACTTATTTGTGAGGGTAAAGGATCAAGAGGAGAGGTAGTAGAGAAGCAGGATGAGAAGAGTGATGATACTTCATCTTCATTTGTGGGATCAAATGAAGAAAGAGTGCCAGAGGGTTCAGGTACAGAACGGAGCAGGTCACTGGCTGCCGAAGAGCATACCATTTCATCTCGGATCTTATCAATCTTCTCCTTGAAGTAGGAAGCAAGATCCTGTGCCTTGATAGTGGTGGGTGGGGTAGGTGAGGGAGGATTCAGAAGTGATTTAAATGTATTAAAGAGTCGTTTGGGGTTAGAGGCTTGAGCAGAGATAAGAGTTTGGAAATATGTTTGTTTGGCAGTGTCCAGGGCATTTTTATAAGAATGGTAGACTGTCTAATATGTGAGGAAGTCACTTGAAATACGAGATTTACGCCACTGACGTTCAAGTTTTCGTGTGAGTTTTTGTAGTTGTCTTGTTGATTTGGAGTGCCATGGTTGACATCTAGGCCTACGTGGAGTGTGATGGGTAGCTGGAGCCACTTCATCAAGGGCTAGTTCTAGAGTCTTATTAAGGTGTGATACAGCCATCTCAGGAGAGGTGAATGCAGAAATAGGTGAAAGCAGTTGTTGGAGTGAAGTGGAAAGTTCTTGAAGATTAATTGTGTTAATATTTCTGCGAGTTTGAGGAAGATTGGAGAACTTCCGCAACACAGGGTTTGAATTAACAGAGGAAAGCATGCAGGTGATAAGGTTGTGATCTGATAGGGGGAAAGGAGTGTTAGTGAGTTCAGAGATGGAGCATAGTTTGGTGAATACTAGATCAAGGCAGTGTCCTGCCTGATGAGTAGAGGAGTCAGTCCATTAGGAGAGGCCAAGAGAGGAGGTTAGAGAGAGTAGTTTGGAGGCATGCGCAGCAGACTTTGGACAATCAATAGCAATATTGAAATCACCCATGATAATGGTGGAGATGTCAGAGGATAGAAAGTGAGGGAGCCAGGCAGAAAAATCTTCCAAAAATTGTTTTGGATGCCCAGGTGGGCGGTAGATAGCTACAACACGCAGAGAGAAAGGAGAGTAAACCCTAATGGAATGTACTTCAAATAATGTAAATGTGAGTGATGGAACCTGTGGTAGAAAAGTATATGCAAAAGATTGGGAAAGTAAAAGTCCAACTCCTCCTCCTTTATGGTTATCGGGTCTGGAGGTGTGTGTAAAGTGGAGACCACCATGTGCCAGTGCTGCAGGGGAGGCTGTGTCAGATTGTGTGAGCCAGGTTTCTGTTATAGCCAGCAGATTGATGTTGTTAGATATGAAGAGGTCATGGATAGATGTTAATTTGTTACAAACAGAGCGTGCATTCCATAAGGCACATTTTAGTGATCTGGAGGGTGATGGAAGACATGTGATGTTTATGAGGTTAGCTGGATTTCTATGTTGCTGTGAATCAGGTGAATGCGAGTGATGCAAGTGGCTGGGTCCTGGATTTGGTGAAATGTCACCAGCTATCAGAAGCAGAAGAGAGAGATAAATGTGGGTGTCAGAGGTTTGTGAAAGTTTTTTATGGTGAGAGGTTGTAGATGTTATTGTCAATGAGTATAGGGAAGTAAAAAGCTCATGAGTGCTAATAAGAGGGGAGTGTAGAATTGAGGGGGCAACATGTACAGAGGGCTGAGTTGCTGGGAGACTGAATGATGCAATGGCCTTTATGAATACTCCATGAAGAGCAATGCAGAAAATCAATTTGTGGAACATAGTTAGTTTGAGATGAAGCCAGTGTTTTTTAGGCAGAGAGTGTAAGGTTTTACCTGTTCAAGTTAAAAGTTCAGGTGCCTATTTACTGGTGTTGTTCTGCTGTATGTTAACTGTGCATTATAGAGCAAAGTGACAAACAGGTATGTACAATCGCATGTAAATCACAAAGTATATAGTTGTCTACCAAATTGGTTGCATTTTGTTCTTAGGGGTCATGAGGATTGTAGTTGGTAAAATATTTACATACGCTGAAATACACAGATGATTGGGAATGAAAGGAAGGGACGATGTTTTCTGTTTTGTCGGTGGGTTGTTTCCGTCTGTTTTCGTCCTGGTAAGTCCTGGGTAAGTCTATATTGTAATATTTTCATAACCCTTTTAAATAAGCCCTTCTAATAAAGCCCTGTTCAGCTGGCTGTTGTTCAGCCAGGCATCTATCCTTATGAATGGTAAGTATCCATGTGTCTCTAGTAATTGCAATCAAGGCCTAACATCCCACCCCCGGGTAAACTTTTGATGGGAAATTTTATCAAAAACTTTGGTGGTCATTCCGAGTTGATCGCTCGCTAGCTGTTTTTTAGCAGCTGTGCAAACGCTATGCCGCCGCCCACTGGGAGTGTATTTTAGCTTAGCAGAAGTGCGAACGAAAGGATCGCAGAGCGGCGGCAAAGTTTTTTTGTTCATTTTTAGAGTAGCTCAAAACCTACTCAGCGCTTGCGATGACTTCAGACTATTCAGTTCCGGATTTGACGTCACGAACACGCCCTGCGTTTGCCCAGCCACGCCTGCGTTCTTTAAAACACTCCCTGAAAACGGTCAGTTGACACCCAGAAATGCCCTCTTCCTGTCAATCACTCTACGGCCAGCAGTGCGACTGAAAAGCTTCGCTAGACCTTGTGTGAAACTACATCGTTCGTTGTAAAAGTACGTCGCGCGTGCGCATTGCGCCGCATACGCATACGCAGAAGTGCCTTTTTTTGCCTCATCGCTGCACAGCGAACGAATGCAGCTAGCGATCAACTCGGAATGACCCCCTTTGAGCGTGCTGAATGGAAGTCCTCCCACCATCATCACCTGTGTCTGACACCAACTCTAACCTCTACTATTTAAGACGTCCTCTGGCAAGCAAGCGCTACCTGGTTATTGTGGATGTACAGTATTCTCCCGCCTCTATTCTAGTTCTCATTGCCTGACTCTGGTGATTGACCTTCTGCTGCAGGTTACATTGAGATCCCCTGAGCTTGTCTCACCAGTATTGACTGTCTGACCTTGTCTGTGGTACCTGCAGGGATTGAAACGCATCTACCGTACAGTCATTTTGACAGCATCACTTCAATTGTCTGGTTCCTGACAAGGTTAAACTAAAAAATAATTCACACAAACCTTTTCATTGCATTTACTTTATTCACGTCCTGTGATCTGACCTGTGAGACCTATTTTCCCACCTCAGCACCTATATTTATCAATGTTCATAGTTTATGTTTCAAAGCAAATGGATTTGTTGCGTGAATACTGAAACTATTTCAGAATCTCAATCATTACTTGGCACGCGACATCACCATAAGCTCCCGTCCCAATATTTATGTTGTCAAGTCGTCCGTGGTTTATGGTTTACTGTCACTTCAAACCAGATAACGGATGCATTTATATTTTATTTGAATCTTCTTCTCCTTTGACCTAGCAAAGTGGACCTGTCATAAAGGAAACCAGGTCTACAGTTATAAATGGTTATTTGTAACAGAAGGAAAAATAAACTTCTGAATCTTTTTTTATTTACAGCAAGAGAAGTTACTGAATCACTGTTTCATACAGGTGTGAGTTTATGTGCAAGGAAAATATTTACAGATCGGGGGGGGGGGGGGTATTTATCAAAGCTTGGAGGGGCCGATGTAATAAACCTTGGAAAGAGATAAAGGGGGTAATTCTGAGTTGATTGCAGCTGGAACTTTGTTAGTAGATGGGCAAAACCATGTGCACTGCAGGGGGGCAGATGTAACATGTGCAGAGATTGATAGATTTGGGTGTGGTGAGTTCAATCTGCAATCTAAATTGCAGTGTAAAAATAAAGCAGCCAGTATTTACCCTACACAGAAACAAAATAACCCAGCCAAGTCTAACTCTCTCTGCACATGTTATATCTGCCCCCCCTGCAGTGCACATGGTTTTGCCCAACTGCTAAAAAATTTCCTGCTGCGATCAACTTGGAATTACCCCCAAAGTGTAGAGAGATAAACTACCAACCAATCAGCTCCTGTAATTTTTCAAGCACAGCCTATAACATGGTAGCTAGAAGCTGATTGGCTGGTACTTTATCTCTCTCCAGTTTATCACTCCCCACAGGTTAATACATACTGCCTCAAGAGTGATAAAGTAGATAGAGATAAAGTACCAGCCACTTAGCTCCTAACTGCCATGTTACAGGCTGTGTTTGAAAAATGACAGGAGCTGATTGGTTGGTAGTTTATCTCTCTCTCCACTTTATCTGTCTCCAGGCTTTGATAACTATCACCCTACAGTTTTATACTTTATATGAAAATGTTAGGAATGCATTTGCTTAAAATTAAGTAATTGGCGATACAGTAAAACATTAACTATTCTGAAATTATTTTAGAAGTAAACTTAGTAAAATATATTTTAGGATCTATACAAATTATAATTGAAGGCACTTTGCTGAGACCTTGCGTTGTAGTTACCAAGGCAGTAGTACTACAGCAAATTGACTTATATAATGGTGGCATATTTGAACTGATGAAAGAGTTAGCATCCAAGTTACTATGCTTTATTACCTCTTATAATGTAATACAAACCCACCGGCAGAACAATAACTAGACATTTTGGTAAACTGTGTCAGAAAGAGAATTGGTGCCCCCCCCCCCATATGGAAAACAGAGACAGCGCGCTGCAAAATTATAGGGGCATATGGCCACAGAATAGTACCATATCACATTACACCACACAGTAGTGTCCGTTAGTCACAGTACACCACACAGTAGTGTCCGTTAGTCACATTACACCACACAGTAGTGTCCGTTAGTCACATTACACCACACAGTAGTGTCCGTTAGTCACATTACACCACACAGTAGTGTCCGTTAGTCACATTACACCACACAGTAGTGTCCGTTAGTCACATTACACCACACAGTAGTGTCCGTTAGTCACATTACACCACACAGTAGTGTCCGTTAGTCACATTACACCACACAGTAGTGTCCGTTAGTCACATTACACCACACAGTAGTGTCCGTTAGTCACATTACACCACACAGTAGTACACCTTATACACGTTATACCACAGTAGAGCCCCTTATACATGTCAGTAGAGTGCTTGTACACGTTACACCACAGTAGAGCCGCTTACACGGTACACCACAGTAGAGCTGCTTAGACACGTTATCAGCACAGTAGAGCTGCTTATACATGTTACACCACAGAAGTGTCCCTTACGCACATTATGCCAGGTAGAGCCCCTCCACCGTGACCTCCTATTTAATGACACTATGGGAAAGCAGCTTGATTTGGCATCAGCTGTTATAGGCAGTTGGCGTTCTGTCCCTTCTGCATCATTACATTTCTGGGCAGAGGAGATGTCCACCTTGGTTTGGTTTTTAGGGGAGTGGGCTTGCAGGTGGTGACCCCCATATATTGCCAGCAACTCCCCATGGGGATTGTGTGAAGTGATAATTAGACAAGATGTCTTCCATATGGGTGTTAACCACTTTTGGTGGCCACCCGAACTTAACACGGGGTTATAGTTTTTTGGGATCAGCTTCCATGACCCCATGGTATGTGGGTCAGACATGGTATCTTTGACCTTGTATGCAGGTGGGCACCATGTCTATGACTATGAGTTATATATTGCATCCATGGTCCCCTTGGCATTGGTTAGCCTGATAACCCCCTCATGCTAAAATATTACACATGTGGTGTAGTTGTGGGTATAGTTTTCTGGATTCCTCATAGGGTGAATTTTGCCTTGAAGTTTCACGCACACACGCAAACACACTACCAAACCCACTGCTGGCAAAACACACACACACACACACACACACACACACACACATTGCTGACATGCACAGCTGCCGTCAAGTATTAAAAGAGGCCTTCCCCACTGCAGCGCAGCACCATCACACAACACTACAGCTTGATCCAGAAGCCTTACCAGGGGACTGAAGAAGATACTACATCATGGGTCAGCTCTCGGTGTCCCAGGAGAATTGCCCACGTGCTGCCACTGCAGGCAGCTTCCATGCCTGCCCTCTTACTGAGAAGATTCGTCAGCGGCAGGCAGCGATGGATCAGTGGGGGGGAGGGCATGGAGCGTCGCCACGTTGCCTCACTGTCTGTCTTCAGGAGGAGGCACTGCGGGCAAAGAAGGCGGAGCCAGGAGAGGCCGGAGCCTGTGGCAGAGCAGTTACTGTAGCTGTGTTATGTATATAGCAGGAGCCCGGCACACCTCACCGCAGGTAGCTCTGCAGCGGCGGTGATTGTCGGGCCGCTAGGCATGGAAGGAGACTATAGTGCAGGTTCTGTCAGCGGTACTGCGCCCACAGTGCATATGTGCTGTGTGCCAGGCACCGCTGGCACACACCTAGTTATGGCTCTGCCTATAGGAATTTAGCAAGAAAGAAACCAATGTTTTTCACTGTATGTTGCAATTTGAATGCATGCATTAAATATTGTTTCTCATTTTAAACATATCACTTTATGCTTTTATGAATTATTTAATCTGTTATCGTAAAAAATATTATACCTGTTTTTTTTTCTAAATGCTAAGCTAAAAAGAATAAAAAGAACATACTGAATACTTCCCTGTTCAACTCATGTTTTAAGCAGCTGCTGTATTTAACGCACTTAATGTAAGACTTTAATCAAATACATAAAAGATCTGACAGCGCAACGCAGCCAAAAATTGTTATAGAAACGAAACCTTTATCTTCGACATTCTTCAGTTTGTTCTTTTTCTCTTTTGCGGATAACAGGCTGGCTCAGACTGTACATTTGTTAGAGTATTCCCTATGTATAATTCAGGTCAAGCTGATAGAAGACTGACAGCATGTAGTGATTCATCAATGAAATGTCATCTCCTTTCTGCAAATTGAATTGAAATTCATTGCAGGTTGCTGAGCTGTGGAAACAAACCAGCATCTCGATTGGTGAAGTTTCTGGTGGCTACATACTTAGACAGAATGTACAGTAGTATATATATTTATACATATATTTATACACACTCAGACACACATATATGCTGCAATGGACGACATACAGAGGAATGCCTGGAAGCTATCATATCATGGTTGATAAACGGGAAGGACATCCAGTGTCAATCAACCAGAATTTATTTCTACACAAATGGATGACACACACCAAATCTAATTGGCTCAATGGACACATTCATGATTGCGGTATGATTGCCAATTGATTACAGTTCAAATTCTTATGCTACGGGGACTTGACCGCAACCAAATCCCACAAGTGAAGGTTCCAGAACAAAATGATGGATAAGGAAAAATGGAAAGTCAAGGAGATAATGTGAGGCAGTCTACTGCTTGTTTGTAGGAAACTGAAATTACAGATTGCCAGACTAGTCCTCCTCACATACAGAAATCTACTGCCAAATCGTCCAAACAAGGGGAAGTGACATCTTGCAGTACTTAACCATTGGTGCCAAGTCTTCTCAGCCCTTAGGCGCTCCCTCTCTTCCTTTGTAATTCTCAGGCAGGTGGCTGGGAGATCCAGGGATTGTACAGGGAGGGAAAGGCCATGGGGCCGGAGGAGATATGATGCAGGGAGTTGGAAAGGCTGAGAGCAACAGTAGAGCTTGGCCTCCACCTGCAGTCTCTACTGTTGCTCTCCATGCAGTGGGTGCTCTGTGATGTCTGCCAGTGGGGTCCTGTTAGGAAAGAATGCCCCCCACCTCAGCAAACACTCTGTAGGAACATCTAGGCCGGCCATGCAACAGTCACCCCTGGCATCTTGTTGTGTACTGCCAGGCTGCCGGCTTCCCTGCTGTGCCACTGAGTGTATGGGGGAAGGGCCGGCATCAGGGTGGGACTGCCGGAACTGCTGTTCCGGGCCCAGAGAGAGAGGGGGCCTGACTCTACAGCTGTGAATGAGGATATCTGTATAGAAATTTCCTCTACAAAATGTCCGCCGCCACGAAGGAGACAAAACAACTCACAATATGGATGAACAAATACATAGAAACACAAGGAAGCATCACATTTAACTTACGTCAGAGAGAAGGCGACATTAGTGTATGTCTGCCTGATTGCCAGACCTACTAGCACAGTTTGAAACTCTGACTGATATCGGTAAAGCAGGGCTAGGGTATATATATCTGTGAGAGGGAGATGGCTGGGGTATATGTGTGTGAGAGGGAAGTGGATGGGGCAGCCTATTTTATCAGTCCTGGGCCCCACAATTTCTGATGGCAGCCCTGGCAGGGCACAGCAACTGTGGCCCCCCTTATGTTATAATCTATACTTTAGGAAGGCACACTACTGTATGTATTTTATACTTTAGGATGGGAGAGGGGGGCAAAATGTGTGTGTGTGTGTGTGTGTGTGTGTGTGTGTGTGTGTGTGTGTGTGTGTGTATGTATATATATATATATATATATATATATATATATTTAAATTGGGGGGGTGGGGGGTTGGCCCTATCCCTAATTACACCTCTGCTAAAGAGGTAATTGTGGTCCTGATTTCTGATTTAGAAATAAAGCAAAAAAAACAAGTAACTTTGGGGGTCATTCCGAGTTGATCGCTTGCTGCCGTTGTTCGCAGCGCAGCGAACAGGCAAAAAAGCATAACTTCTGCGCATGCGTATGCGGCGCAATGCGCACACGCAACGTACTTTCACAACAGCTGATGCAGTTTTACACAAGGTCTAGCGAAGCTTTTCAGTCGCACTGCTGGCGCAGAGTGATTGACAGGAAAGGGGCGTTTCAGTTACAAACGCAGGCGTGCCTGGGAAAACGCAGGCGTAGCTGGCCGAACGCAGGGCGTGTTTGTGACGTCAAAACAGGAACTAAATAGTCTGAAGTGATCGCAAGCGCTGAGTAGGTCTGGAGCTGCTAAGAACCTGCTCGAAAATATTTTGGTGCCGTTTTGCGATCCTTTCGTTCGCACTTCTGCTAAGCTAAGATACACTCCCAGTGGGAGGCGGCTTAGCGTTTGCACGTCTGCTAAAAGCATTTAGCGAGCGAACAACTCGGAATGACCACCATTGTGTCTGCAACAAACCATGAAAGGGGAGCAAATACATTAAGATTTTTTTTTTTTTTTTGTGCAGGGTAAATACTGGTGGTTTTTGCATGTAGCCCACAAATGTTAGGCAGCTTTATTTTTAAACTGCAATTTAGATTTCAGTTTGGACACCCCCCACCCAAATCTAACTCTCTCTGCACATGTTACATCCGCCCCACCTACATTGCAACATGGTTTTGCCCAGGTGCACAGTTACTTGCTTTTCTTTTTTGCTTAACTTCCAAATCAGAATCAGGCCCTGCACGTCTTACTTAATTTATAAGATGCCAATACATATGCAATGGATTGTCTCAATTCTCTGATCCCCTGGCACCTCGGCTGGGGGAATTGGGGAAATACTGATTTGCAAATTCTGCCCCAAAAATTACCAGGATTGGCAAATTGAGTATTGTTAATGTGCAAAATTGTCCTGATTCCCTGATGGATTGCTTATCAATTATGGGTGCCGATCAGCGGATTGGGTCAGGGAAATGGTAAATTGGAGCCCCGATATATGGCCTACAACAGTTACAGAGAACCAACAGATGTTTCACCGACAAGGCTTTGTTGAGGTATCCATGGCTTGCCAAATCCTTATCAGTGAAACAGCCGTTGGCTCTTTGTAACTGTTATTGGGGGGAATTCAAATGTTTAAAAAGTCGGTTTTGTGTCTGTCTATTAGATAGGAAAAAACAGACACCCAACTGACTTTTCAAACATTTGAATTCCCCTAATTATATACTAAGCTAACTACAGTATGTTGCTTATTAACAAGGGGAAACTGTTGCCAACGTCTGGTGAAAAGATAGGAGTGTGCAGCACATAGAGCCGGTCTGTGTAAGCACCTACCGGACATAACACTGATTATAGCCGCACGTACAGGTAATGGTTAAGGAGACACTATAACACAGAAGCTTGATCTAATTCTCCGTGGTATAATACTAACGGCTGTAATGTGTAGACTGCAATAAACAGCTGACTACTGTACCCTCACTCAAGTTGTCACTGCAATAAAGCGAGCTTATAGTATCCTCAGCGGTGCAAGTATGCGGGTACACTCGAGTATGGAGTACCCTTAAGAATTTGGCAGCGGGTACTCAGTACCACCTGCCACACACTTTGCCATTACCACAATTATAATGTGCCACAAAGCAACAAGACCATGGTGCGTGGCAGCATGACGGCTCCTCCCACTGTGTCAGGGTTACTGGGAGTGCGACAGTGGCTGTATTTTCCTGTTATAATGGAGGCATTACTATATATTTCTATTATACTGGAGGTATCACTATATATTTCTATTATACTGGAGGTATCACTATATATTTCTATTATACTGGAGGTATCACTATATATTTCTATTATACTGGAGGTATCATTATATATTTCTATTATACTGGAGGTATCACTATATATTTCTATTATACTGGAGGTATCACTATATATTTCTATTATACTGGAGGTATCACTATATATTTCTATTATACTGGAGGTATCACTATATATTTCTATTATACTGGAGATATCACTATATATTTCTATTATACTGGAGGCATTACTATATATTGTTATTATACTGGAGGTATCACTATATATTTCTATTATACTGGAGGCATTACTATATATTTCTATTATACTGGAGGTATCACTATGTATTTCTATTATACTGGAGGCATTACTATATATTGTTATTATACTGGAGGTATCACTATATATTTCTATTATACTGGAGGCATTACTATATATTTCTATTATACTGGAGGTATCACTATGTATTTCTATTATACTGGAGGCATTACTATATATTGTTATTATACTGGAGGTATCACTATATATTTCTATTATACTGGAGGCATTACTATATATTTCTATTATACTGGAGGCATCACTATATATTTCTATTATACTGGAGGTATCACTATATATTTCTATTATACTGGAGGTATCACTATATATTGTTATTATACTGGAGGTATCACTATATATTTCTATTATACTGGAGGCATTACTATATATTTCTTTTATACTGGAGGCATCACTATATATTTCTATTATACTGGAGGCATCACTATATATGTCTATTATACTGGAGGCATTACTATATATTTCTATTATACTGGAGGCATCACTATATATTTCTATTATACTGGAGGTATCACTATATATTTCTATTATACTGGAGGCATTACTATATATTTCTATTATCCTGGAGGCATCACTATATATTTCTATTATACTGGAGGTATCACTATATATTTCTATTATACTGGAGGTATCACTATATATTGTTATTATACTGGAGGTATCACTATATATTTCTATTATACTGGAGGCATTACTATATATTTCTTTTATACTGGAGGCATCACTATATATGTCTATTATACTGGAGGCATCACTATATATTTATATTATACTGGAGGCATCACTATATATGTCTATTATACTGGAGGCATCACTATATATTTATATTATACTGGAGGCATCACTATATATGTCTATTATACTGGAGGCATCACTATATATTTATATTATACTGGAGGCATCACTATATATGTCTATTATACTGGAGGCATCACTATATATTTCTATTATACTGGAGGTATCACTATATATTTCTATTATACTGGAGGTATCACTATATATTTCTATTATACTGGAGGTATCACTATATATTTCTATTATACTGGAGGCATCACTATATATGTCTATTATACTGGAGGCATTACTATATATGTCTATTATACTGGAGGCATCACTATATATTTCTATTATACTGGAGGTATCACTATATATTTCTATTATACTGGAGGCATCACTATATATGTCTATTATACTGGAGGCATCACTATATATGTCTATTATACTGGAGGCATCACTATATATTTCTATTATACTGGAGGTATCACTATATATTTCTATTATACTGGAGGCATTACTATATATTTCTATTATACTGGAGGCATCACTATATATTTCTATTATACTGGAGGTATCACTATATATTTCTATTATACTGGAGGTATCACTATATATTTCTATTATACTGGAGGTATCACTATATATTGTTATTATACTGGAGGTATCACTATATATTTCTATTATACTGGAGGCATTACTATATATTTCTTTTATACTGGAGGCATCACTATATATTTCTATTATACTGGAGGCATCACTATATATGTCTATTATACTGGAGGCATTACTATATATTTCTATTATACTGGAGGCATCACTATATATTTCTATTATACTGGAGGTATCACTATATATTTCTATTATACTGGAGGCATTACTATATATTTCTATTATACTGGAGGCATCACTATATATTTCTATTATACTGGAGGTTTTACTATATATTTCTATTATACTGGAGGTATCACTATATATTGTTATTATACTGGAGGTATCACTATATATCCCCCCCCACAACCTCCCCACTCGACCCTATCCCCTCCCACCTCCTTCGCTACCTCTCCCCTTCTGCCTGTTCCCATCTTGCCCACCTTCTCAATCTCTCCCTCTCATCAGGCACTGTCCCCTCTGCCTTCAAGCATGCTCTTGTCTCCCCTATTCTTAAAAAACCTACCCTTGATCCTAACACTCTCTCCAACTATCGACCGATCTCTCTCCTCCCCTTTGCCTCCAAACTTCTTGAGCGTATTGTCTATAATCGCCTTACTGCCTTTCTTTCCTCTCACTCACTGCTTGACCCATACCAGTCTGGTTTCCGCTCTCTCCACTCCACTGAAACTGCCCTCACAAAAGTCTGCAATGACCTCCATGCCGCCAAATCTAAGGGCCACTACTCTCTGCTTATTCTTCTTGACCTCTCTGCTGCTTTTGACACTGTGGACCACCCTCTTCTTCTGCAAATCCTTCACTCTCTTGGTCTACGTGATACTGCCCTCTCCTGGCTGTCCTCCTACCTCTCCGATCGTTCCTTCTCTGTCTCCTCTCATGATGCTACCTCGCCCCCACTTCCACTAACTGTTGGTGTCCCCCAAGGTTCTGTTCTTGGGCCTCTCCTTTTCTCTCTCTATACGTCCTCTTTAGGTGAACTCATTAGTTCTTTTAATTTCCAGTATCACCTCTATGCTGATGACACTCAAATCTACCTCTCCTCCCCTGATCTCTCCACGGCTCTCCTCACTCGTGCCTCTAACTGTCTTTCTGCTATCTCTTCCTGGATGTCCCAACGCTTTCTTAAACTCAACATGTCTAAGACTGAGCTGATCATCTTCCCACCCTCCCGCACAACCTCACCTCCCACAATCTCATTATCCATTGATGGCACGACTATCTCCTCTAGCCCCCAAGTACGCTGTCTTGGTGTAATCCTTGACTCCTCCCTCTCCTTCAAACCACACATTCAGCACCTCTCACAAACCTGTCATTTTCATCTCAAAAACATTTCCAGGATCAGACCTTTTCTCACCCAGGATGCCACTAAGATCATTATTCACTCACTGATTATTTCCAGACTGGACTACTGTAATCTCCTCCTAACTGGCCTCCCTGACAATTACCTCTCTCCACTCCAGTCTATCCTCAATGCTGCTGCTCGGCTCATCTTCCTCACCAAACGCACTACATCCACCTCCCCTCTCCTACTAGCCCTTCACTGGCTTCCCTTCCCCTTCAGAATCCAATTCAAACTTCTCACTCTCACTTACAAAGCTCTCACCCAATCCTCTCCCATTTACATCTCTGACCTTATCTCCCTTTACTCTCCCACCCGTCCTCTTCGCTCTGCTAATGCACGCCGCCTCTCCTGTCTCCTGATTACTTCCTCCCACTCCTATCTCCAAGATTTTTCACGTGCTGCTCCCTTCCTTTGGAATTCTTTACCTCTCCCCCTCAGACTCTCCACCTCTCTACAAAACTTCAAACGGTCTCTCAAGACCCATTTCTTTACCAAACCCAGCCAAATCTCATCCTAACCCCCTGTTCCATGCTCTCTATGTACCCCATCTGTGTCACCCCTGTCTGTCTACCCCTACCCCTAGAATGTAAGCTCTCACGAGTAGGGCCCTCTTCCCTCACGTGCTCACCCTTTTCTTCTTTAATAATTCTCAACTGCCCAAATCACAGTTTTTGGGCCACCTGGAACTTATCTCTGTCATTTACTGGTGTTATGCATAGTTACCCTGTACTTGTCCAAAATTGATTTCAACTGTAAGTCACTGTTTTGATTATGTGCATATGTACTCTGTAATTGGGCGCTGCGGAACCCTTGTGGCGCCATATAAATAAATGATAATAATAATAATAATAATTATACTGGAGGCATTACTATATATTTCTTTTATACTGGAGGCATCACTATATATGTCTATTATACTGGAGGCATCACTATATATTTCTATTATACTGGAGGCATCACTATATATGTCTATTATACTGGAGGCATTACTATATATTTCTATTATACTGGAGGCATCACTATATATTTCTATTATACTGGAGGTATCACTATATATTTCTATTATACTGGAGGTATCACTATATATTTCTATTATACTGGAGGTATCACTATATATTTCTATTATACTGGAGGCATCACTATATATGTCTATTATACTGGAGGCATTACTATATATGTCTATTATACTGGAGGCATCACTATATATTTCTATTATACTGGAGGTATCACTATATATTTCTATTATACTGGAGGCATCACTATATATGTCTATTATACTGGAGGCATCACTATATATGTCTATTATACTGGAGGCATCACTATATATTTCTATTATACTGGAGGTATCACTATATATTTCTATTATACTGGAGGTATCACTATATATTTCTATTATACTGGGGGTAACACTATATATTTCTATTATACTGGAGGCATCACTATATATTTCTATTATACTGGAGGCATTACTATATGTTTCTATTATACTGGAGGCATTACTATATATTTCTATTATACTGGAGGTATCACTATATATTTCTATTATACTGGGGGTAACACTATATATTTCTATTATACTGGAGGCATTACTATATGTTTCTATTATACTGGAGGCATTACTATATGTTTCTATTATACTGGAGGCATTACTATATGTTTCTATTATACTGGAGGCATTACTATATATTTCTATTATACTGGAGGTATCACTATATGTTTCTATTATACTGGAGGTATCACTATATATTTCTATTATACTGGAGGTATCACTATATGTTTCTATTATACTGGAGGTATCACTATATATTTCTATTATACTGGAGGTACCACAATATATTTCTATTATACTGGAGTTATCACTATATATTTCTATTATACTGGAGGTATCACTATATATTTCTATTATACTGGAGGCATCACTATATATTTCTATTATACTGGAGGGATCACTATATATTAGTATTATACTGGAGGTATCACTATATATTTCTATTATACTGGAGGCATCACTATATGTTTCTATTATACTGGAGGCATCACTATATATTTCTATTATACTGGAGGCATCACTATATATTTCTATTATACTGGAGGTATCACTATATATTTCTATTATACTGGGGGTATCACTATATATTTCTATTATACTGGAGGCATCACTATATATTTCTATTATACTGGAGGTATCACTATATATTTCTATTATACTGGAGGTATCACTATGTATTTCTATTATACTGGAGGCTTTACTATATATTTCTATTATACTGGGGGTATCACTATATATTTCTATTATACTGGGGGTATCACTATATATTTCTATTATACTGGAGGCATCACTATATATTTCTATTATACTGGAGGTATCACTGTATATTTCTATTATACTGGGGGTATCACTATATATTTCTATTATACTGGAGGCATCACTATATATTTCTATTATACTGGAGGTATCACTATATATTTCTATTATACTGGAGGTATCACTATGTATTTCTATTATACTGGAGGCTTTACTATATATTTCTATTATACTGGGGGTATCACTATATATTTCTATTATACTGGAGGTATCACTATATATTTCTATTATACTGGAGGTATCACTATATATTTCTATTATACTGGAGGCATCACTATATATTTCTATTATACTGGAGGTATCACTATATATTTCTATTATACTGAAGGTATCATTATATATTTCTATTATACTGGAGGTATCACTATATATTTCTATTATACTGGAGGAATCACTATATATTTCTATTATACTGGAGGTATCACTATATATTTCTATTATGCTGGCGGTATCACTATATATTTCTTTTATACTGGAGGCATTACTATATATTTCTATTATACTGGAGGCATCACTATATATTTCTCTAACGTCCTAGTGGATGCTGGGGACTCCGTAAGGACCATGGGGAATAGACAGGCCACGCAGGAGACTGGGCACTCTAAAGAAAGATTAGGTACTATCTGGTGTGCACTGGCTCCTACCTCTATGCCCCTCCTCCAGACCTCAGTTAGAATCTGTGCCCGGCCAGAGCTGGGTGCTCCTAGTGGGCTCTCCTGAGCCTGCTAGTAAAAGTAAGTATTTGTTAGGTTTTTTATTTTCAGTGTGCTTCTGCTGGCAACAGACTCACTGCTACAAGGGACTGAGGGGAGAGAAGCAAACCTACCTGTCTACAGCTAGGTTGCGTCTTAGGCTACTGGACACCATTAGCTCCAGAGGGTTCGAACACAGGCATCTGTCCTCGATCGTCCATTCCTGGAGCCGCGCCGCCGTCCCCCTCGCAGAGCCAGAAGAACAGAAGCTTGAAGACGGCGAAAACGGCGGCTGAAGACTCCTGTCTTCATTTAAGGTAGCGCACAGCACCGCAGCTGTGCGCCATTGCTCCCAGCACACTTACACACTCCGGTCACTGTAGGGTGTAGGGCGCTGGGGGGGGGGGGCGCCCTGGGCAGCAATTGAAGTACCTTTTTGGCATAACATACATATATACAGTCAGGCACTGTATATATGTAAAAACCCCCGCCATTTTTTTCACACAGAAGCGGGACAGAAGCCCGCTGCTGAGGGGGTGGGGCCTTCTTCCTCAGCACACCAGCGCCATTTTCTCTTCACAGCTCCGCTGGAAGGACGCTCCCCAGGCTCTCCCCTGCAGTATCCAGGTACAAGAAGGGTAAAAAAGAGAGGGGGGGCACATAAATTTAGGCGCAAAAGACATAAAATCGGCAGCTATTGGGTAATCACTTATTATAGTGAATATCCCTGGGTTATATAGCGCTGTGGTGTGTGCTGACATACTCTCTCTCTCTGTCTCCCCAAAGGCCTTTGTGGGGTCCTGTCCTCAGTCAGAGCATTACCTGTGTGTCTGCTGTGTGTCGGTACGGCTGTGTCGACATGTTTGATGAGGAGGGTTACGTGGAGGCGGAGCAAGTGCGGATAAATGTGGTGTCGCCGCCGTCGGGGCCGACACCTGATTGGATGGATATGTGGAAGGTCTTAAATGATAATGTAAGCTCCTTGCATAAAAGGTTTGATGACGCTGCAGCCTTGGGACAGCCGGGGTCTCAACCCGGGCCTGCCCAGGCGACTCAGAGGCCGTCAGGGTCTCATAAACGGCCACTATCTCAGATGGTTGACACAGATGCCGACACGGAGTCCGACTCCAGTGTCGACGATGATGAGGCACAATTACAGCCTAAGATGACCAAGGCCATCCGCTACATGATTATTGCAATGAAAGATGTATTGCACATTTCAGAGGTTAACCCTGTCCCTAACAAGAGGGTGTATATGTTTGGGGAGAAAAAGCAGGCAGTGACTTTTCCCCCGTCACATGAATTAAATGAGTGATGTGAAGAAGCGTGGAGTTCCCCTGATAAGAAAGTGGTGATTTCCAAAAAATTACTGCTGGCGTACCCTTTCCCGCCAATGGACAGGTTACGTTGGGAATCCTCCCCTAGGGTAGACAAGGCACTGACACGCTTATCTAAGAAGGTGGCCCTGCCGTCTCAGGATACGGCCGCCCTAAAGGAACCTGCGGATAGAAAGCAGGAAGCTATCCTGAAGTCTGTGTATACACACTCTGGTACTCTACTGAGACCAGCTATTGCTTCAGCCTGGATGTGTAGTGCTGTAGCAGCGTGGACAGATACTCTGTCAGACGACATAGATGCCCTGGACAGGGATACTGTCTTGCTAACCCTGGGCCATATAAAAGACGCCGTCTTATATATGCGGGATACCCAGAGGGACATTTGCCTGCTGGGCTCTAGAGGAAAGAAGCTGCACCATGCAGCTAGTTCCCAGGAACAAAAGTCCTCCCCGGCTTCCACTAAGTCCACCGCATGACGCTGGGGCTCCACAGGCGGAGCCAGGAGCGGTGGGGGCGCGTCTCCGAAAATTCAGCAACCAGTGGGTTCGCTCACAGGTGGATCCTTGGGCTATACAAATTGTATCTCAGGGATACAAGCTGGAATTCGAAGTGACTCCCCCTCACCGTTACCTAAAATCAGCCTTGCCAGCTTCCCCCACGGAAAGGGAGGTGGTCCTGGCGGCAATTCACAAGCTGTACCTCCAGCAAGTGATAATAATGGTCCCCCTCCTTCAACAGGGAAGGGGTTACTATTCCACACTGTTTGTGGGACCGAAACCGGACGGTTCGGTAAGACCCATTCTGAATTTAAAATCCTTGAACATTTATATGAAAAAATTCAAGTTCAAAATGGAATCGCTCAGAGCGTTCATTGCAAGCCTGGAAGAGGGGGATTTTATGGTGTCTCTGGACATCAAGGATGCTTACTTGCATGTCCCCATTTATCCACCTCACCAGGAGTACCTCAGGTTTGTGGTACAGGACTGTCATTACCAATTCCAGACGTTGCCGTTTGGTCTGTCCACGGCACCGAGAGTATTTACCAAGGTAATGGCCGAAATGATGGTACTCCTTCGGAAGCAAGGAGTTACGGTTATCCCGTACTTGGACGATCTCCTCATAAGGGCGAGGTCCAGGGAGCAGTTGTTGATCAGCGTAGCACACTCTCAGGAAGTGTTGCAACAGCACGGCTGGATTCTGAATATTCCAAAGTCGCAGCTGATTCCTACGACGCGTCTGCCCTTCCTGGGTATGATTCTGGACACAGAACAGAAGAAGGTGTTTCTCCCAGAGGAGAAGGCCCAGGAGGTAGTGACTCTGGTCAGGGACCTCCTAAAACCAAAACAGGTGTCGGTGCATCACTGCATGCGAGTCCTGGGAAAGATGGTGGCCTCATACGAAGCCATTCCCTTCGGCAGGTTCCATGCGAGGATCTTTCAGTGGGATCTGTTGGACAAGTGGTCCGGATCGCATCTTCAGATGCATCGGCTGATCACCCTGTCCCCGAGGGCCAGGGTGTCTCTTCTGTGGTGGCTGCAGAGTGCTCATCTTCTAGAGGGCCGCAGGTTCGGCATACAGGACTGGGTTCTGGTGACCATGGATGCAAGCCTCCGTGGATGGGGGGCAGTCACTCAGGGAAGAAACTTCCAAGGGCTGTGGTCAAGTCAGGAGACTTGTCTGCACATAAATATACTGGAACTAAGGGCCATATACAACGCCCTGAGTCAAGCGGAGCCCCTGCTTCGAGACCAACCAGTGCTGATTCAGTCAGACAACATCACGGCGGTCGCCCATGTAAACCGCCAGGGCGGCACAAGAAGCAGGGTGGCGATGGCAGAAGCCACAAAGATTCTTCGTTGGGCGGAGATTCACGTACAAGCACTGTCAGCAGTGTTCATTCCGGGAGTGGACAACTGGGAAGCAGACTTCCTCAGCAGACACAACCTCTACCCGGGAGAGTGGGGACTTCATCAAGAAGTCTTCACACAGATTGCAAATCGATGGGAACTGCCACAGGTGGACATGATGGTGTCCCGCCTCAACAAAAAGCTAAAAAGATATTGTGCCAGGTCAAGGGACCCTCAGGCGATAGCTGTGGACGCGCTAGAGACACCCTGGGTGTTCCAGTCGGTATATCTGTTTCCTCCTTTTCCTCTCATACCCAAGGTACTGAGAATAGTAAGAAAAAGAGGAGTGAGAACAATACTCATCGTTCCGGATTGGCCAAGAAGGACTAGGTACCCAGAACTACAAGAGATGATCACAGAGGACCCATGGCCTCTGCCTCTCAGACAGGACCTGTTGCAACAGGGACCCTGTCTGTTCCAAGACTTACCGCGGCTGCGTTTGACGGCATGGCGGTTGAACGCCGGATCCTAACGGAAAAGGGCATCCCGGATGAAGTGATTCCTACGCTGATAAAGGCTAGGAAGGATGTAACAGCTAAGCATTATCACCGTATATGGCGAAGATATGTTGCTTGGTGTGAGGCCAGGATGGCCCCTACAGAGGAATTCCAGCTGGGTCGATTTCTGCACTTCCTACAGTCAGGTGTGACTATGGGCCTGAAATTAGGGTCCATAAAGGTCCAAATTTCGGCCCTATCCATTTTCTTTCAAAAAGAACTGGCTTCACTGCCTGAGGTTCAGACGTTTGTAAAGGGAGTGCTGCATATTCAGCCCCCTTTTGTGCCACCAGTGGCACCTTGGGATCTTAACGTTGTGTTGGATTTCCTGAAATCCCACTGGTTTGAACCACTTAAGACTGTGGAACTAAAGTATCTCACGTGGAAAGTGGTCATGCTGTTGGCCTTAGCATCGGCGAGGCGTGTATCAGAATTGGCGGCTTTGTCATGTCAAAGCCCTTATTTGATCTTCCATATGGACAGGGCAGAATTGAGGACTCGTCCCCAATTTCTCCCAAAGGTGGTATCATCGTTTCATTTGAACCAACCTATTGTGGTCCCTGCGGCTACTCGGGACTTGGAGGACTCCAAGTTGCTGGACGTAGTCCGGGCTTTGAAAATATATGTTTCCAGAACGGCTGGAGTCAGGAAGACTGACTCGCTGTTTATTCTGTATGCACCCAATAAGCTGGGTGCTCTTGCTTCAAAGCAAACTATTGCTCGCTGGATCTGTAGCACGATTCAGCTGGCTCATTCTGCGGCTGGATTGCCGCATCCAAAATCAGTGAAAGCCCATTCCACAAGGAAGGTGGGCTCTTCTTGGGCGGCTGCCCGAGGAGTCTCGGCTTTACAGCTTTGCCGAGCGGCTACTTGGTTGGGTTCAAACACTTTTGCAAAGTTCTACAAGTTTGATACCCTGGCTGAGGAGGACCTTGTGTTTGCTCATTCGGTGCTGCAGAGTCATCCGCACTCTCCCGCCCGTTTGGGAGCTTTGGTATAATCCCCATGGTCCTTACGGAGTCCCCAGCATCCACTAGGACGTTAGAGAAAATAAGAATTTACTCACCGGTAATTCTATTTCTCGTAGTCCGTAGTGGATGCTGGGCGCCCGTCCCAAGTGCGGACTTTCTGCAATACGTGTATATAGTTATTGCTTAATAAAGGGTTATTGTTATGAGCCATCCGTTGAGTGATGCTCAGTTGTTGTTCATACTGGGTAAGGTTATCACGAGTTGTACGGTGTGATTGGTGTGGCTGGTATGAGTCTTACCCTGGATTCCAAAATCCTTTCCTTGTAATGTCAGCTCTTCCGGGCACAGTTTCCCTAACTGAGGTCTGGAGGAGGGGCATAGAGGGAGGAGCCAGTGCACATCAGATAGTACCTAATCTTTCTTTAGAGTGCCCAGTCTCCTGCGGAGCCCGTCTATTCCCCATGGTCCTTACGGAGTCCCCAGCATCCACTACGGACTACGAGAAATAGAATTACCGGTGAGTAAATTCTTATTTTCTATTATACTGGAGGCATTACTATATATTTCTATTATACTGGAGGTATCACTATATATTTCTATTATACTGGAGGCATTACTATATATTTCTATTATACTGGAGGTATCACTATATATTTCTATTATACTGGAGGTATCACTATATATTTCTATTATACTGGAGGTATCACTATATATTTATATTATACTGGAGGTATCACTATATATTTCTATTATGCTGGCGGTATCACTATATATTTCTTTTATACTGGAGGTATCACTATATATTTCTATTATACTGGAGGTATCACTATATATTTCTATTATACTGGAGGTATCACTATATATTTCTATTATGCTGGCGGTATCACTATATATTTCTTTTATACTGGAGGTATCACTATATATTAGTATTATACTGGAGGTATCACTATATATTTCTATTATACTGGAGGCATTACTATATATTTCTATTATACTGGAGGTATCACTATATATTTCTATTATACTGGAGGTATCACTATATATTTCTATTATACTGGAGGTATCACTATATATTTCTATTATACTGGAGGTATCACTATATATTAGTATTATACTGGAGGTATCACTATATGTTTCTATTATACTGGAGGCATTACTATATATTTCTATTATACTGGAGGTATCACTATATATTTCTATTATACTGGAGGTATCACTATATATTTCTATTATACTGGAGGTATCACTATATATTTCTATTATGCTGGCGGTATCACTATATATTTCTTTTATACTGGAGGTATCACTATATATTAGTATTATACTGGAGGTATCACTATATATTTCTATTATACTGGAGGCATTACTATATATTTCTATTATACTGGAGGTATCACTATATATTTCTATTATACTGGAGGTATCACTATATATTTCTATTATGCTGGCGGTGTCACTATATATTTCTTTTATACTGGAGGTATCACTATATATTAGTATTATACTGGAGGTATCACTATATATTTCTATTATACTGGAGGCATTACTATATATTTCTATTATACTGGAGGTATCACTATATATTTATATTATACTGGAGGTATCACTATATATTTCTATTATACTGGAGGCATCACTATATATTTCTATTATACTGGAGGTATCACTATATATTTATATCATACTGGAGGTATCACTATATATTTCTATTATACTGGAGGTATTACTATATATTTTTAGCCTTGCCTCCAGATTCCCCCCCCCCCCCCCCCCCCCAAAAAAAAAGAAAGAAAGAAAGGGACTGCCGTGTAGACTTGTGCCTTCTGGGGGTCCACTTCTTCACCAAACCCAGCCAAATATCATCCTAACCCTCTGTTCCATGTTCTCTATGTACCCCATCTGTGTCACCCATGTCTGTCTACCCCTCCTCTTTAGATTGTAAGCTATCACGAGCAGGGCCCTCTTCCCTCATGTGCTTATATACTGTTGGTCACCAAAATGCTGCACTGTAATACTATATATACTGCTCACAAAATGCTGCACAGATATGGAATGGATACTTGCAGTGACACAGAGCTGCAAGATACAGCAATGGCCTACTGTACACAACTTTATACTGTTGTGCAGAGCCGGCCTTAGCTATAGGCAGGCTAGGCATTTGCCTAGGGCATTCAAGCATGTCTAGGGGCATCCAAGCATGTCCCTGCAGCATCTCATGCTGAGAGGGACAGTCCGCAAACTAACTGTTACTTTCCAAATGTATTCAATCAGTACTTGTATACACTGCTGTTTACATTTGTCAAAAAAAATGCACACTGTGCCTTAAACTTCCTCTGACATGCTTGAATGCCCCTGACTTGTGAGACCTCAGACAGACAGCAGAAGCCCAGTAAATGCAATTCCTGGACCTGTGACATTTTTACTGACTATATAAGGTTATTACTGGATGGCTTCTTATGATAACACATGTGTATTTTGGAAGACTGCTTCACAGAAACCTGACATCACCTATACTGCTTGTGCACATGGGGGAGGGGGACCCTGCCATCCTGTGTGTGTCCCTTATCCCTGTGCAAACCCCAGGTGTCTGCAGGGACATAACATGGGCAGTGTTCTCCCCACACTTTATTTCCTAGTCAGTCCATACCGTAAAATTCCCCTGCCATCTAGCATTGTAACGTGGTCAGTAAGTTGCGTTGTGCTATTTCTATATGAAACATCAGTGCAGCGTGACTTTTGGACACATCAGACTGGAGGGCAGAGCATTTAGCTCCCACAGTATAAAGTAAAGTGCATGCAGTTAACGGGAGTAACAGACACCAGCAAACACACTGAATAGTGAAGAGAATGGACAGTTTCTACATGTTTGATACTGATCTTTTTGTATAACCAGCAAGTGTGGCAGTATCTGTGGCAGTATATGTGTATTATGGGCATTACTAATGTGGGGCATATGTGTAAGGTGCATTACTGTGTGGCATTATGTGTATTATGGGCATTACTAATGTGGGGCATATGTGTAAGGTTCCTTCACTGTGTGGAATTATATGTATTATGGTCATTACTGTGTGGCATTGTGCAGAGTTGAACTGGCCCACAGGGTAACCCCCCGGTGGGCCCCACTACCTGAGCGTTGCAGGTACAGATGCAGAACTAGCGGCGGAGCTAGGGGGCACCAGACAAAATTTTGCCTAGGGCATCAAATTGGCTAGGGCCGGCTCTGCTGTTGTGTCACCAAAATGCTGCACTGTAATACTATATATACTGCTCACAAAAATGCCACACAGATATGGAATGGATACTTGCAGTGACACAGAGCTGCAAGATACAGCAATGTCCTACTGTACTGTACTACTATAATTATTATATACTGGTGGTCCCCAGTCCCCACAATGCAGCACACCGATCAGATATTTGCAGCACACTGAGCACAGATATTTGCAGCACACTGAGCACAGATTACGGAGCTTTTCAGGGAGAGAACGCAGCCACCGTTCAATCTCCAATGCACGAGTGAAAATGGCGGCGACGCGCGACTCCTTACATAGAATACGAATCTCGCGAGAATCCGACAGCGGTATGATGACGTTTGGGCGCGTTCTGGTTAACCAAGCAAGGCGGAAAGATCCGAGGCTGCCTCGGAACCACGTAAAATGGGTGAAGTTCAGGGAGGAGGGGGGGGGGGGGGGTGTTCGGATCCCGAGGAACTGAACCCGCTCAACTCTAGTATACAGTATGTCTTTGTGCATATGTGTATTTATGTGTATACATGTATGTGTGTGTTTATGTGTATATATCTTTATATATAGTATATGTGTGTGTATATTTGTGTATTTATGTGTGTGTGTGTGTGTGTGTGTGTGTATATAAGAGTGTATATATCTGTGTATGTTTGTGTATTTATGTGTGTGTGTGTGTGTGTGTGTGTGTGTGTGTGTGTGTGTGTGTATACTGTATCTGTGTATATGTGTATATATATGTGTATATGTGTGTGTTTATGTATGTCTGAGCCTAAATGTGTGTGAATCTATGTATGTATGTGTGGTGGTGGCGCTGTGACATGGCCCTGCTCCGGGTGTCATGTCTCCACGCTACGCCTCTGGCCCTCAGCCGTTAAGGGGTTTATTGCACCGTATGGTCCATTGTGCCGATACATCCGGCAATCTAAAATTTCTGTGGTGACACCCTTCTCTTAATGCCCTAAGATGAGCATATACTTATTTTGCTTAACGGTTAATCCAGCACTAAATGTTCTATAAAGCATATTTTTAAGCGCCTGTTAAAGAACAATGTGTACAGTACTGTGCATGGAGGGTCATTCCGAGTTGTTCGCTCGGTATTTTTTTCTCGCAACGGAGCGATTAGTTGCTAATGCGCATGCACAATGCCCGCAGTGCGACTGCGCCAAGTAAATTTGCTATGCAGTTAGGTATTTTACTCACGGCATTACAAGGTTTTTTCTTCGTTCTGGTGATCGTAATGTGATTGACAGGAAATGGGTGTTTCTGGGCGAAAACAGGCCGTTTTATGGGTGTGTGCGAACAAACGCTATCGTTTCTGGGGAAAACGCGGGAGTGGCTGGAGAAACGGAGGAGTGTCTGGGCGAACGCTGGGTCTGTTTGTGACGTCAAACCAGGAACGACAAGCACTGAACTGATCGCAGATGCCGAGTAAGTGTGGAGCTACTCAGAAACTGCTAAGAAGTGTCTATTCGCTATTTTGCTAATCTTTCGTTCGCAATTTTGATAAGCTAAGATTCACTCCCAGTAGGCGGCGGCTTAGCGTGTGCAAAGCTGCTAAAAGCAGCTTGCGAGCGAACAACTCGGAATGAGGGCCATGGTACGGAGTATATTTGAAGATAGAAGCTAACAAAGTTCTTAGAACAAAACAAAGCTCCTGTTTTGCAATAGAAATACCGCTAACCATATAATGAATGCAGCCACAATGTTTCCCCAAACTATAGAATCATGAATATTTTCTATTAAATTGCAAAACAGCAGATTACCATTTTATCACACCAATAATCAATAACCGCTCTAGCTTGATATTCAGAGTTTGCTGCTGTGTGATACAAGTAATGCACTAGTCTAATGAGCTACAATGTCCCAGGGTGGAATCTGCAGGTGAAATTCAATGTTAGCTCTGGGGTTATATCTATTGCAAGGGTCCCCACTGCTCCGTGGGATTCATGGTCAGAGCCTATAGCAATAGAATGTTTCCTATTGTTTTCTACTTCATTGTAAAACCAGGATGCCAGATTTAGTCCCCCTGCACTGACCTATTACTTGTGCCTGCCCCTTAATGCTCCAAGGTGTGGACTAGTGTCAGAACTATTATCCACTGAGCACCAATGAAACCTGTTTATAGCCCCAGGGCAAATGGACGATTATTATAAGAATACTGCCCACTGCTATTTTCTTATGTTGTCCCCAGCTGCTCCAGACCAGGAGACAAGTCATCTGCTCTGGAGCCACACTGAAGCGATTTTAGGGTTCACCGCATTGGTTTGCTTCTCTGCTTCTTTACATTGCACTGTCCAACTTCAGCAGGTTAATAAGTGACATCTTCATAGATGAGTGGAAAACAGTGGATTAGGTATCTCCAGCCTGGATTTGCTTTGACAGGAACATAGGAACATACGGGGTCATTCCGAGTTGATCGCTAGCTGAAAATGTTCGCTGCGCAGCGATGATGCAAAAAAAGGCACTTCTGTGCATGCGTATGCGGCGCAATGCGCACGCGCGACGTACTTTCACAACGGCCGATGTAGTTTCACACAAGGTCTAGCGAAGCTTTTCTGTTGCACTGCTGGCCGCAGAGTGATTGACATGAAGTGGGCATTTCTGGGTGTCAACTGACCGTTTTCAGGGAGTGTTTCAAAAAATGCAGGCATACCAGGAAAAACGCAGGCGTGGCTGGGCGAACGCAGGGCGTGTTTGTGACGTCAAAACAGGAACTGAACAGTCTGAAGTGATCGCAAGCGCTGAGTAGGTCTGGAGCTACTCTGAAACTGCAAATTTTTGTTTTTGTAGCCGCTCTGCGATCCTTTCATTCGCACTTCTGCTAAGCTAAAATACACTCCCAGAGGGAGGCGGCATAGTGTTTGCACGGCTGCTAAAAACTGCTAGCGAGTGATCAACTCGGAATGACCCCATAGTCTGACACACCCAACGTTTTCACCAGGGAACTCCACAAAGTGGTTTGGACTTACTGTAGCTGCTCTCTGCCTTGCGCCCAGGTGTTGCAAGCTGGTGCCAAGCCAAAAAAAAGAAATGGCCAATGGAGCCAAGACTCCGTCTGTGAGGTGAAAAGCAGCATCCAGAGGGAATGTCAGGACATGTTGGGTTAGCAGCATTCATAATCAGAGAATAATCAAAAACAGAAAAAAAGTTGATTAGTCAGGAGTGGACAATGGGTGAAAACCACAAGACACAGCAAATGGAATGTCCAGGAATGCTGGACCACAAGTAGCAGCCTGATACGCTGGGTATATTCTTTGTGCCAGCTCCGGTTTACATGGCCTCAGGCAGATTTGGATTGGTTAGCACTTTACACTGCAATACAGTCTGCTGGCATCAAGAAGAATACAGTGGAAGTTGGTGGCAGGAGTAGGACAAGGATGAAGTCAGTGTAAGAAGTAAGGATTACATATATTTATGAAACTATTCCAGCAGTGTTCATACCAATTATCAAGCAGCTCAGGGCAAGGAAAAGCCATGGAGGACATGGTCAAATGAGCATGTGAGCAATACATCAGCTGCTCTTCAGTGGACCATGGTCAGCCATATAGTGTATAAGTATCTTCTCAAGCCCCTATGACAAAATACCTTTTTTATTGTATCACATTTCTACATAGAAAAACTTCTCCGCCTTCTTCATATTTCTACTATATCCTGAGGACGGCTGTATGCTGTACCATAACTAGCAGATGTCGTCACACATTGCAGAAGGTGCAGCACTTGTCTCCAGATTGAGAAGTGCTTGGAAGCGCATTTTGCTGCCTGGTGAGGTGCATTTTATAGACACACTTGGCTCCCAGCTTCTAGCTCCCAGACACCTTTTCTGTTACATCATGATGTCATATGTGCTAGCGGCTTGGAGCAGCCCAAAGGCCTCCTACAGACAGGTTGTAAGCCCTCACAATATGCCCAGGACAATGGTCTGGGAACAAAATATTTCCATAATATCTGCTCTTTGCTGAAGCCTGTCCAATTCTACCCACTCACTCCCTTTTTCCAAAACCGAGTTCTCATTTCTGTAATCACAGCCCAGCAGGGGAAAACTGAAGAGCTGCATTACTTACTATAATCATGGGAATTTTACACATCAGTATTAATAACATTGTAGCTCGTTTTCAAAGGGGAGCACATCCATACAAACAATGATGACAAATCCTAAAGTGCATCAAAGTGGTGCCAGGCCTTTTAAAATCCATTAAAAGTCAAATGACACAATAAAAAAAATAAAGTACTATTATGGAGACATTTCTTTAATGTGTACTTGCAAAATTAGATTTTTCACCATTAACGCTAAGAAGCAGCATTGAACAGGTAGACTCAAGGTCATTGTTTGGCATTTTGAGAGTTGGCTTCTAATGCCTTTTCTTGTAGTTACGAAATTACTCTGAACCTTAAGTCCTGCGTCATAAATAAAATACATAAAAAAACAACTCTTATTACTCCATCAGAGCCAACTGATCAATAGACATAGACAAGACACAAATAGCTTGTAATCATGGTAAGCATTTTGATAGGTTCCATCAGTTGCAGAGACCATCAAAGGTGCCTTTGAAGCCTAGGCAAGGTCCAGCTTTTACTGTAATGATAAAAAGCTGATACGTAATCCTTTTCTTGGCTGATCAGACTGGTTATCAGTGATTGGACAATGCCTGGTGTTTGTATACAGAAATCACAGAGAGCTTTTAACATGTTCTCTTCTACAATCTGACTTCTGGTGCAAACGTCACTTTAAAATTGTCGATATATTAGAGCAGGGTCCAATATTACAGCTTTGGATCCATTTTTGTTGACTTGACTAATATTCTGTCTGTGGTGTAAGGTTTTATACAACATGCACTTTGGCCATTAATTTTGAAAGCTGCTTTTGAAATATAGAAAAGTTAGCCATTCACTCTATACATAGGCAAACGCAGGGGTGGGGGGGGTGGGGGGGGGTTTTCGGTTGCCTGGAAACCCCCCTCCTGTTGGCAAATGGATCAGATTATGACAATTGCAATGGTATATAATACAATTACTAGAGATGCCGCCACATCATGCAGTTTAAGCTGCTGCACATGTTCTGGGGTAGAAGCTGCTTCTGAGGCCTCAATCAGTGCACTGGACTAGAGAGTAGCTAGCAGAAAGAAGAGACAGGAGCCTTACCATGAGGTGGGAGAATGTGTGCTTAGAAAGTGCAGTACTGGATCTATTATGTTTGTGTATTTATTTATTTATTATGGTATGTTAACCTTTTCCTGACCACTTACATTATCTTATTTATATTAAATATGTTTGATACAGCCTATACTATAGACCATCTATAGTGTTAAATATTAAGTGTATTCCATGTTCCGCAGAGTGGGAGATAGTGGATTGCATTTGGAAACCCCTCTCTAGAAATCCTGCGTTTGCCACTGCTATACTTTTGTAAATGGCTTGAGAGTGTCTTAAAAACCTAGGGGGTAATACAGACCTGATCGCTAGGGTACTTTTTTGCATCCCTGCAATCAGGTAGTCGCCGCCTACTGGGGGAGGGTATTTGCTGTGTGCAGGGGTGTGATCGCATTTGTAGCATGAGTTTTCGCAGTCTTTGCTCAGCCCAGGACTTACTCAGCTGCTGCGATGATCGGGGCCGGAACTGACATCAGAAACCCACCCTCCAAACGCCTGGTCCCTCCTGCGTTTTCCCGGACACTCCTACAAAACGGCCACCCACAAACGGCCTCTTCCTGTCAGTCACCTTGCGATCGCCCGTGCGATCACTTTTTTCGCACCATCCCGTTGCTATGCACCGATGCCCAGTGCAGTCGTCTGACGCGCTGGCACATTGTGGTGCATACGCATGAGCAGTACAGACCTGATTTCCCGTTGTGCGCAAACTCACAGCAACGACCAGGTCTGAATCACCCCCCTAATTTTCTCCCGCAGTTGGACATCTGTGATTCATAAGAACTAATTAGTTATAAAATCATTACATTAATATCTTGATTATAAACCTATATTAGCATTAGGGTTACCACCTCATTCCTTTAATTCTGGACACATATTAATTACGTGATAACCCTAATTAGTATCGCAGTGGTGCTACTGTGCCTAGAATCATATCTGAGTTCTCTGTTTTCCACTTATGGGTGGTCATTCCAAGTTGATCGCAGCCAGCAACTTTTTTCTGCTGCTGCGATCAACTAATCTCCGCCTATGGGGGAGTGTATTTTAGCTTTGCAGGGCTGCGATCGCTTGTGCAGCCCTGCTAAGCTAAAAAACAAGACCAGCCCTGGACATACTTACCCTGTGCGACGATCTCTGCGATGCTGGAGCCGGCATTGACGTCAGACATCCGCCCTCCGTTCTGCTGGACACGGCTGCGTTTTCATCTCCACTGCCCAAAAACGGCTGTCAATGGTCCGGTGACGCCCAGGAACGCCTTCTTTCTGTCAATCTTCTTGCAGTCGACTCTGCGACCGCTTTCTTCATTGTACTGGACGTAACCTGGCAACCCTTGTCGCCGGGCAACGTCGCGCACATGCATTCTGGACCCGTTCGCACGACTGCGACAAACCGCTGTGTGCGAACGGGTCGGAATGACCCCCGTTGACTATTCTCATTGACTGTTCTGCCAATTGCTCATTTGGTTTAGGTCTATCTATTTCTTTTGTGTTTTTGCATTTTATTTACATGTATGTATGTAGTTTCTGGGAGTTTCTTGTTTTGGTCACAATTTTAATTGTATAATAACCGGCTGCTTAGCTTAAATAGTAAATTGTCCTGTAATAAGTACAGTATGTATAAATGAGTTTAGAATTTCTGCACCTACAGTATTATGATCCCAGCATGCTATGCACGCCGCCGGAACGCCTGTAAATAGGATCATAGATGACCATCATGTTTACAGTTGTACTGTCGGAGCGAGTAAAATGCTTTAACTTGGCAAACTATTGGTTCCGGCATTCTGGGGGTCCTTATACTGCCATCAACAAGACATGTGTATCCTGTTATATACAGTATCAGGGCATTTGCCATTACACTTATAGTAGAACCCAGCCATCGCTGATCTTGTTTACTTAGGCTTTTGATGCATGCAGGTAACAGAAGGAGTGCGTGTTACTGATGCAATTCATATGATTAAGGGGGTCATTCCGAGTTGATCGCTCGCTAGCTATTCTTCCTGTCAATCTCCTTGCGATCGGCTGTGCGAATGGATTCTTCGTTAAATCCATCGCCCAGCACTGACCCGCTTTGTACCTGTACGACGTGCCTGCGCATTGCGGTGCACACGCATGCGCAGTTTTGCAGAGTTTTGACCTGATCGCAACGCTGCAATAAATAGCTAGCGTGTGATCATGTTGGAATGACCCTCCCAAGTAAGAGAATACAAGGTCACAGTTCTGACTGCTGTGTGTTTTATTACAGATATAAGAAATGTAACACCTTCAGCTATGTAGCGTAATCGTAAATAGTGCCACCTTTACATACACTGATTTGCAGCTTCTAAAGACATATTGCTTTTTTTTTTTTTCTTAACTTTTAGATGCTGGGAACTGAGCGCCGGAGAAATCAAATGGATTTACCAGGCACCTATATTAGCTGCTATTGGGGTGAGTTATTTTGGTTGTTATATAATAAGTTTGGTGATCTTGGGTGTCATTACAGCAAGTGTCATTGCAGGAATAATTCAGACCTGACCGCTCCTCTGTGAATGTGCAGAGGTGTGCGATCAGATAGTCGCCGCCCAGACAGGGTGAAATCCGCCCTGTGCAAGTCTGCGTACGCCATACGAAAAGCTCTGCAAACGCCGGCCAGCTGCAAATCCGTTCGCACCTCACTCACCATTGAATGATTTTTCCATTCTGTGCAGTGTGTGCGTGGCCCAGGACTTACACCTACAGTGCGATACACACAGGCTGATCGGGGCCGGAGCTGACGTCACACACCCACCCTGAGAACGCTTGGGAATGCCTGCGCTTTTCCTGACGCTCCCAGCAAATGGCCAGCTACCACCCACAAATGTCCGCTTCTTGGGGGTCATTCCGAGTTGATCACTCGCTGCCGATTTTCGCAGCGCAGAAATTAGGTGAAAAATTGCCATTTCTGCACATGCGTATGGGCTGCAATGCGCACGCGCGTCGTACGGGTACAAAGCCCGTTGTGGGTGTACACAGGTTGTAGCGAAGTATTCAGTTGCACTGACGGCTGCAAGAAGATTGACAGGAGGGGGGCGTTTCTGGGTGTCAACGGACCGTTTTCAGGGAGTGTTTGCAAAAACGCAGGCGTGTCTGAAAAAACGCAGGCGTGGCTGGGCGTTCGCTGGGCGGGTGTGTGACGTCAAATCCGGACAGGAATAGGCTGAAGTGATCGCAAGCGCTGAGTAGGTTCAGAATTACTCTGAAACTGCACAAACTGTGTTTGCAGATCTCGGCTGCACATGCGTTCACACTTATAAGCTAAAATACACTCCCCAGTGGGCGGCGGCATAGCGTTTGCACGGCTGCTAAACCTAGCTAGCGAGCGATCAACTCGGAATGACCCCCTTGTCAAGCAACTAGTGTACTCCTAGCGATCAAAAAAGATGCAGAATTTTTTGCAGTTTGGCCTCACGCGTGTGCACTATGATCAATACACATGCGCAGTCAATCAATAATCGTCTGCCTTGCGAATTCGCACAGCAGTGATCAGGTCTGAATTACCCCCTCCACAGAGTTTCAAGAATTCAAGATTCACTATAAGCACACAAAGGGGTATATTTACAAAGATTCGTGTTTTGAAGGGTGTTTGATCTCGAATGGTATCGGGTGCAGTTTACTGCAACTTTTTGAATCCTGATACGGTCATTCACTAAGCTGCCGACTTTTCCCAATTCGTATTTTCCGATGTCGATGTGATTCGTAATGTCAGGCAGTGTTTTACGGGAGTGATGAGTAAAACACTGCCTGACAAAACACAAGGAATCCCGGCCGGATCTGTGAGATCCGTGCAGGGCTTCATTGTGTACCTTAAGAAGGTGTTTAAAGTGTTAAAAATTCAGAAAAAAATTGCGCGGGGTCCCCCCTCCTAAGCACAACCAGCCTCGGGCTCTTTGAGCCGGTCCTGGTTGACAAAATATGGGGGGGGAAATTACAGGGGTTCCCCCATATTTCATCAACCAGCACCGGGCTCTGCGCCTGGTCCTGGTTCAAAAAATACAGGGGACAAAAAGCGTAGGGGTCCCCCGTATTTTTTAAACCAGCACCGGGCTCCACTAGCCAGGTACATAATGCCACAGCCGGGGGACACTTTTATTGTGGTCCCGGCGGCCCTGGCATTACATACCCAACTAGTCACCCCTGGCCGGGGTACCCTGGAGGAGTGGGAACCCCTTAAATCAAGGGGTCCCCCCCCTCCAGCCACCCAAGGGCCAGGGGTGAAGCCCGAGGCTGTCCCCCCCATCCAAGGGTGGCGGATGGGGAGTTGATAGCCAAGTGTAAAAAATTAGAATATTGTTTTTAGTAGCAGTACTGCAAGTCCCAGCAAGCCTCCCCCGCAAGCTGGTACTTGGAGAACCACAAGTACCAGCATGCGGTGGAAAACCGGGCCCGCTGGTACCTGTAGTACTACTACTAAAAAAATACCCAACAAAAAACAGGACACACACACCGTGACAGTATAAGTTTATTACATACATGCACACCTCCAAACATACATACTTACCTATGTTCACACGAGGCTCGGTCCTCTTCTCCATGTAGAATCCTCGGGGTACCTGTGAAAAAAAATTATACTCACATAATCCAGTGTTGCTTATCATCTTTGTTTAATCCACGTACTTGGCAAAACAAAAAAACGGAAACCCGACCACGCACTGAAAGGGGTCCCATGTTTACAAATGGGACACCTTTCCCCGACTGCCATGACCCCCCCTGACTCCTGTCAAAGAGGGTCCCTTCAGCCAATCAGGGAGCACCACGTCGTGGCACTCTCCTGATTGGCTGTGTGCTCCTGTAGTGTCTGTGAGGCAGCACACGGCAGAGATACAATGTAGCGCCTATGCGCTCCATTGTATCCAATGGTGGGAACTTTGCGGTCAGTGGTGAGGTTACTTTCGGTCAACCGCTGACCGCAAAGTTCCCACCATTGGATACAATGGAGCGCATAGGCGCTACATTGTATCTCTGCCGTGTGCTGCCTCACAGACACTACAGGAGCACACAGCCAATCAGGAGAGTGCCACGACGTGGCGCTCCCTGATTGGCTGAAGGGACCCTCTTTGACAGGAGTCAGGGGAGGTCCTGGCAGTCGGGGAAAGTGGTCCCATGTGTAAACAGTATATCAGGAGACAGCATAATTCAGGAATTGCTGGAGCAATGTACTCCAAAATTGGTACACATATGTCTGGGTACAAACAATGTGGGGGGAAGACACCCCTAGCACCCCTAGGGGTGGGATAGCAGCACAGAGTATGTCAGCAGACAGCATAACTGTGGAATGCCTGCAGCAATTTACAACAAACTTGGTACACATATGACGTACACACTGGAAACAAACTCTGTGGGGGTTAGACACCCCTAGCACCCCTAGGAGTGGGACAGCAGCACAGAGTATTTCAGGAGACAGCATAATTCCTTAATGCCTGGACCAATTTACAACAAACTTAGTACACATATGACTTACAAGCTGGGAACAAACACTATGGGGGTCAGACACCCTTAGGGTTGAGGCAGCAGCACAGAGTTTTTCAGCAGACCGCATAACTCTGGAATGCCTGGAGCAATTTACACCAAACTTGCTACGCATGTGACTTGCACTCTGGGAACAAACACTGTGGGGGTAATACACCACTAGCGCCCCTAGGAGAGGGACAGCAGCACAGACTATATCAGGACATGCATATGTCAGATCACAGGGCTGAATGTGACAGGGGCAGTGATATGATGTGAGGAGGGGAATGGAGGCAGCAGGAAGCCACAGACTGAGAGTTATATAGTGGGAGGAGCAGGGTCCCAAGCAGCTCAGAGTATATCAGGAGATGAGTGATATGTCAGTGAGGACTGGGCTGCATGTGACAGGGGCAGTGACAGGATGTGAGGAGGCGAATGGAGGCAGCAGAAACCCACACACTGAGATTATATAGTGGGAGGAGCAGGGTCCCCAGCAGCACAGAGTATATAAGGAGATGAGTGATGTGTCAGTGAGGACAGGGCTGCATGTGACAGGGGCAGTGGCATGATGTGAGGAGGGGAATGGAGGCAGCAGGAACCCACACACTGAGAGTTATATAGTGGAAGTAGCATGGTCCTCCAGCAGCACAGAGTAAATCAGGAGATACATAATGTGCTGCGCTATATAAGAAACTGTAAATAAATCGATAATTTCATAGGGGCACTGACATGATGTGAGGAGGGGAATGGAGGCAGCAGGAAGCCACAGACTGAGAGTTTTATAGTGGGAGGAGCAGGGTCCCCAGCAGCACAGAGTATATCAAGAGATGAGTGATGTGTCAGTGAGGACAGAGCTGCATGTGACAGGGGCAGTGACATGATGTGAGGAGGGGAATGGAGGCTGCAGGAAGCCACAGACTGAGAGTTGTATAGTGGGAAGAGCAGGGTCCCTTGGGGGACCAAAAAGGGGTCCAGCCACTACACAAAGTGCGTCAGGGAAGCAAGATATGCCTATATACTAGATCTCCAACCAACGTAAATTAACGAACAACTATCCTTCTAATTTACCATCCTCATCCCGTAGCGAAGCACGGGTGTTCAGCTATCTACAATGTTATTTATACTGTCTGTTTAATATTTACATTTATTTTTGTAAACAGACATTCTTAAAATCCCGGGCATCGCCGGGTACTCCAGCTAGTTACTACATAAATAATAAAAAAACACCCGCCGCACAGGGAGATGACGAGCGCCCGCTGAGATTGTGTTACCAGCGGGCGCCCTTCTCCCTGCACAGCGGCAGCCGGAGGCAGGAGCTCAGTACTGAGCTTCGGCTTCCGGTGCTGTCACTGTGCGCCGTGCGCTATGGGAGAGACGTCAGTCATGACGTCTCTCTCATAGTGCTGACTGAGGAGCGGACGCCCAGGGAGGAGAAGGACTGCAGCGGCCTGGAAGCGGGAACGGGGCTCGGTAAGTTTGTCTTTTTCTTCCTTAATGCAGTGGGGGCATCTACTGGGGGCAAACTACGGGGGGACATTACTACTGGGGGGGCATCAACAAGGGGCATTACTACTGGGGGGGCATTATAACTGGGGGGCATCACTACTGAGGGGTCATCTATTGGGGCAGCTACTGGGGTACATTTTTACTCGGGCCATCTACTGGGGGCATTACTACAGGGGGGTCATCTATTGGGGCAAACTCGTAGGGGGTATTATTACTGGGGGTCATCTATTGGGGGCAGCTACTGGGGGCATTATTACTGGGGGCATTACTACAGGGGGCATTACTACTGGGGGTCATCTATTGGGGGCAGCTACTGGGGGACATTTTTACTGGGGGCCATCTACTGGGGGCATTATTACTGGGGGGCATCTACTGGGGGCATTACTACTGGGGGGTCATCTATTGGGAGCAAACTCCTAGGGGGCATTACTACTGGAGGCAAACTCCTGGAGGACATTATTACTGGGGGGCATCTACAGGGGGCAAACTGCTGGGGGACATTATTACTGGGGGGCATCTACTGGGGGCAAACTACTGGGGGACATTATTACTGGGGTGCATCTACTGGGGGCAAACTGCTGGGGGACATTATCACTGGGTGGCATCTACAGGGGCAAACTACTGGGGGACTATTACTGGGGGCCAACTACAAAGGTGCTAACTACTGGCGGCGTAACTACAGGGGCATTACTACTGGCGGCTTAACTACAGGGGCATTACTACTTGGGGGCTAAACTACAGGGGGGCCAAACTACTGGGGGCTTAACTACAGGGGCCAAACTACTGGGGGATAACTACAGGGGCCAAACTACTGGGGGCATTACTACTGAAGGCTAAGCTTCAAGGGGGCATAACTACAGGGGCTAAACTACAATGGGGCAAACTACAGGGGGGATTACTACTGGTAGCTAAACTACTGGGGGCATTACCACTGGGAGGCTAAACTAAAGGGGGGGGGGGGGTAAACTACTGGGGTCATAACTGCAGGGGAATTACCACTGGGGGCATAATGACTGGGGGCATTACTACAGGCAACATTACTACTGGGGGCAATACGGGCATTGCAAAAGGGGCACCACTACTATGGGGTCTATATAAGGGGCACTACCAGTACAGTGGACATTGCATAATGAGCGCTACAACTATGGGCATTCAGGGCCGGTTCCGGGGCTTCTGGTGCCCCAGGCGGCATTAGGGGCGTGGCTTTGTACAGGGGGTGTGGTCATATACGCCCCCTGTACAGACTGAAATGATGTGCGGTGCGCGATGACGTCATCGCGCACCACACAGTAAAGGACCTCTCCACGAAGGGAAACTAGACGCGTACGCGTCTAGTTTCCCTTCCCAGCGGCAGCGGGGGGGCAGCGGCCAGCGGCAGCAGGGGGGCAGCGGGCAGCGGGGGGCACACAGCAGCAGCGGATCTTGCCCTGGTGCGGCGCCCTCCTGGTGGCGCCCTGCGCCCTCCGGAAGGCGGCGCCCCGGGCAAAAGTCCTGCTTGCCCGTGGCAAGATCCGCTACTGTGGGCATTGTATAAGAAGCGCCACCTCACATGCACCGAAGCCGCACGCAAATGTACTTGCCCCTTCCATGGTGCCCCCCCCCCCTATCATTTTCTTCTGGATCCGCCCCTGAATATAACCCACCCAAATCTAACTCTCTCTGCACATGTTACATCTGCCCCACCTGCAGTGCAGCATGGTTTTGCTCATTAGAGAAAGATTTTGCTGCTGCGATCAGGTCTGAATTAGGATCTGAGTATGGTGCCAGCTACCACATACTGTAGGTGCACAAAAGAGATTGTTATTATGACTGCAGTTACAACATAAAATCTATATTTCACTTGCATTAAAATAAATTAATTAATTATACCTAATTGAGGCGAAATATTAATTAAAATTGGTTAAAATATAGAACCAATAAAGACGTCTGACTCAGAATAGTGATATAAACTCTTAAAGACATTGTTCATGGCATATATTTATTAATGTATATCATGATGACCTATATTCGTCTGTCTTGCTGTATCCTGTCTCCTAATATTACTCTAAATAAATATATATTGTGAAACGTGAATGGTTGTCTCTTGTTGATTAGCTTACTGGTAATCAATAAGAGAGATGCTCTCATATATACTTACATGAACATAATAGGCTATAAGCTGTACAGAGAGGCTGAAATAAATCTATTTACCTTGAAGGTTTAGATCTTCAGATTGTTTCAGGGAAAAGTGTTAATCGGTGCAATATAACGACCACACAGGAATGAATTGAGTGAACAACTTACAGTAGATACAACTGTAACCATTATCAGATAATGGCAACATAATCACTTACAATATAAAAAGATAAATATATACTTCTTCATATAGAAATCGGGGTCTATTTACTAAGCCTTGGATGGATATAAAGTGGATGGATATAAAGTGGATGGAGATAAAGTGGCAGCCAATCAGCTCCTAAATGACATTTTTCATGCCATGGCAGTTAGACTCTGATTGGCTGCTACTTTATCTCCATCCAAGACCCCTCAGTGTATTACTGATAAGCAGCGACAATAACAGTATGATAATAATACACAATTGTGACAGAAACTATTAACCATATAATGAGGCTGTTGACTTGTCGAATGGAAGGAATTTAAAAAGAAATACTCTAAATGCACAGATGTATTTGTATCTGTGAATTACTGTAACTACAGATAGATCCACAGTTATCTTGGCTTCTTTGCTGCACCTAGGCACACCATTGTTTATTTACATAAACCCTTCATCTATTGTTCTCAGATGCAATACAATACAGAGAACAATACAGCAGGGGATTAAGGGGGTCATTCCGAGTTGATCGCTAGCTGCATTCGTTCACTGTGCAGTGATCAGGCAAAAAATCGGCAGATCTGCGCATGCGGCGCAATGCGTACACGCGTTGTACTATTACAAAGATCGATGCAGTTTCACACAAGGTCTAGCGAAGCTTTTCAGTCGCACTGCTGGGCGCAGAGTGATTGACATGAAGTGGGCGTTTCTGGGTGTCAACTGACCGTTTCCAGGGAGTGTTCTGAAAAACGCAGGCGTGCCAGGAAAAACGCAGGCGTGGCTAGCCGAACGCAGGGCGTGTTCGTGACGTCAAAACAGGAACTGAACAGTCTGAAGTGATCGCAAGCGCTGAGTAGGTCTAAGGCTACTCTGAAACTGCACAAAATTATTTTGTAGCCGCTCTGCGATCCTTTCGTTCGCACTTCTGCTAAGCTAAAATACACTCCCAGTGGGCGGCGGATTAGCGTTTGCACGTCTGATAAAAACTGCTAGCGAGCGAACAACTCGGAATGACCACCTAAGTTATTACAGCAGGGGATTGCCCAGTCTCAGTTAATCCTATTAAAGGCCAAGATAAACATGGACCCATCTGTACTGTAACACATGCAAACACATAATGGGATATTATATGACTGGACTCTGTAGAGATAAAGGGGCCAATTCAGTAAGGATTGTAAAAATTACACATTTGCAAAAATTGCGAGCAATCGCAAAATTGCGAAAGCACGCCCAAACGGAAAAAACTGCAACACTAATTTAATGTTACAAAAAGAAGGTGGGCTTGTGAAATGTGCAAATATTGCGTATACCTTAAAAAAACGCATAATTTGCGTATAAATTTACAAATTTTCACATTTTTTCCGTACATGTATCTGATGTAGCAATTTTTGCAAACAACTGTGTTTTATCCGCAAATATTGCACTACCTACTTTCATGGGCAAAAAAAAAAAATAGTGTGCTTTTGATTTTGAAGTTTACAGACATTACATAGTATTGTTTCTTTGCTTTTATTTACATTCCTTACTTTAAGGTATTATGTGTAAATATTGGTTTCCCCCCAAAAAAAATTCAACCTGAATTTGCAAAACTTTTAAAAAAAAGATGTTGTTGCTGTTCTTGAACATATGTTTATGTGTGTAGCGCACAAAAAAAAATACAAACTAAAATATTTAAAAATGTACGTGGGTATGTTTAGTTAACCAAAAAAGTGTTGGTTGCTTAAAAAACAATACAAAACTGTTAGGAAGCTAAATGGCATTCAGCAGATCCTACTAAACAAAATGCTTGTAAAGGTTATATCATTTGCTTATATACGTTTGCTTATATCAAATAGTGCGGTTGTCAAACCTCGATTGTTAGTAAGTTAAAAAAAAAACGGTTACTAACATATATTTTATCAATAAACATGTGTTATGGGCCCTACAGACATGCCGATCCGCCACCGAGGTGCCCGACGGCCGATACGGCCGACGGGCGACCCGGCGGCGGGGGGGCAGTGACGGGGGGAGTGAAGTTTCTTCACTCCCCCCGTCACGCGGCTCTATTGAAGTGCAGGCAAATATGAACGAGATCGTCCATATTGGCCTGCATGCACAGCCGACGGGGGACCAGCGATGAACGAGCGCGGGGCCACGCATCGTTCATCGCTGAAGCCTCCACATTGAAAGATATGAACGAGTTCTCGTTCATTTATGAACGAGATCGTTCATATCTTTCAAACAAATCGGCCAGTGTGTAGGGCCTATTAGAGTTAAAAACTCCATACATGTTTAGAAGTTCCAATACAGCTGAATGAAGTGATTTGTGGTCTGAGGTTTTAGCCTCTTCAGCTGGGGGTAATGAAGCAATGATTGCAGTATACATGCAGTCTACAACTGAGGTCAGCTTGTGCAGATTTTAAGGTTGATCTGTAGTCACTCAGAAACTGCACATCATAAATGTGCGATCAGTTGCAAAAATTGCGTATGCACCGCCTAACGAACATGAGTATATGCCCCACAACACGCTCCTGCTCGTAGTTTTTGTGAGTCCAGCCCTTTAGTACGCCCCCTACATGCCTAGTTTTCGTAGTGCATACGCAGTTTTTGCTAAGTCTCAGAAGTTGGGGTTTTTTTTCTCAGTTTTTGTGGTATTTGGTGCAGATTTTGCGTTTTTTTGCTTTTTTTGCTAATTTTTATGCTTTGCGATCCTTGCTGAATTAGGCCCACTGGGCGTCATTCCGAGTTGCTCGTAGCTGTGCTAAATTTAGCACAGCTACGGTCATTCACACTGACATGCGGGGGGACGCCCAGCACAGGGCTAGTCTGCCCCGCATGTCAGTGCTGCCCCCCCTCCCCCCAGAAGTGCAAAGGCTTCACGCAGCGGCGATGCCTTTGCACTTCAAGAGTAGCTCCTGACCAGCGCAGCTTTAGCGTGCTGGCCGGGAGCTATTCGTCTCTCCCCGGCCCGCAGCGGCTGCGTGTGACGTCACACAGCCACCGCGGACCCCCTCCCCCAACGGTCCGGCCACGCCTGCGTTGTCCGGACTGCACCCCCTAAACGGCGGCTTAATGCTGCCGTCCAGCTCCTCCCACCCAGCGACCGCCTCTACCTCAGAGGCGATCGCTAGGCAATGACGGCTGACATGCACCCGCGCACTGAAGCGCCGGCGCATGTGCAGTTCTGACCCGATTGCTGCGCTGCGAGAAACTGCAGCGAGCGATTGGGTCGGAAGGACCCCCCATATGTGGACGTGTGGAAGTAACAGGACTGCCTAATTATATAATAACTGGGAGAAAATAAATAACACACGTACACATAACGCTTTACATAAATAACAACCTGGGAAGAAGAACCTGAGAAGAAGAAAATAAATGTAAGAGGAGTAAGGATATATATATATATATATATATATATATTTTTTTTTTTTTTTTAAACATGACTGCCTAATTATGAAATTATTGCCAGTAGCTATATACTGTACATATCGCAGTATCTGCCCTAGATTTCTTTCCCGTGGGATTCATACGTTATATATGGACAGAAGTAATGAGACAATGTCAATTATAATTGAAGGATCCAATCAAAAGTTACTGTATATAAAAATACTTGATTATATATCATTATAGGCACACGGCATATACAGTATATTCACCCTCCAAGCCGCCAATAGATTCATTCTAGCACTAAATACATGGGCCTAATTCAGACCTGATCGCTAGCAGGCGATTTTTGCACTGCTGCGATCAGATAGTCGCCGTCCATAAGGGAGTGTAGCAGAGCTGTACAAACAGATCTTGTGCAGTCTCAGCCCAGGACTTACTCAGCCGCTGCGATCACATCAGCCTGTCCGGGACCGGAATTGACATCGGACACCCGCCCTGCAAACGCTTTCTACGGTTTTCTATGAACAAACTGGTCATGCCCATTCAATGATGATGTCACAAAGGGGGCGGAGTCATCAATACCGCTGCAGTGCAGCACGGCCCGGAGTTTCCTTAGGATGCTCTGGGAGGCTGCACAGACTGCAGGTGCCTGCCTGGAGCATCTAAAGGACACTGCAGCAGATGGTGCCACCCACAGTCAGCCCTGTGCAGTGACACTGCTCGCACACCCCTAGTGACCGCCCTGGCTGTATAATCAAATCCTTTTATACATTTTATGAACGATCTTCAGGTGAAACAATGTAACTCATTTATACCCCACATGGGGTCCATATACTAGCAGCCAATCAGAGCGGCTTTATCACACTCTAGGTTCATTAGAGCAAATCCAGGCTGGCTAATTGCTTTCCCTTGCAGCCATGGGAGTACTTTTGCTTGTAGTTCTACAAAAGCCAGTATTCCCCAGCAGGTAAATTCTGCCAGGGATTGCTGGTACCAATAGTGCCACACATTAAAGTGCTTTTATTTACTATATTCCTTACTTCCCCCATTCTCTAATTGGCACCACGGAAATTGGGAATAGCCTCAGGGACATTAACTTAGGACATACAGGGGGATATATGAATGTGCTGCTGTCATTACATTGTGGGGGCCACTGCAGAGTTTGTGAATGAATTATTGAATCTGTGCTACTGGCCCTGATCAGGGACTGTCTCACAACAAGCTGCATCACATGCACATGCTTTCACCTTACATGTACGTCACATGCATGCAGATGATGAAGTCAGTGCAGTAATGGTGAACACAATGGGGGTCATTCCGAGTTGATCGTAGCTGTGCTAAATTTAGCACAGCTACGATCATTCACACTGACATGCGGGAGGACGCCCAGCACAGGGCTAGTCCGCCCCGCATGTCAGTGCCTCCCCCCCGCAGAAGTGCAAAGGCATTGCACAGCGGCGATGCCTTTGCACTTCAAGAGTAGCTCCCAACCAGCGCAGCTTTAGCGTGCTGGACGGGAGCTACTCATCGCTCCCCGGCCCGCAGCAGCTGCGTGTGACGTCACACAGCCGCTGCAGGCCACTCCTCGCATGGTCCGGCCACGCTTGCGTTGGCCGGACCGCACCCACGAAACGGAGGCCAAATGCTGCCATTTCACCCCCTCCTGCCCATCAACTGCCTCTGCCTGTCAATCAGGCCGAGGCGATCGTCACGCAGCAACGCGGTTCTGGCACGATCGCTACTCTGCGAAAAACTGCAGCGTGTGATCGGGTCAGAATGACCCCCAATATTACACATTGTTTTAAACAGCAGTTCCAGTTACAATTATCTGGCAAAAATATGTCCAATTTAGGGCTTTGAGTTGCTAATTAAGGACGTTGCCAGTATGCCTCTGGCCAAGCCAAGGAGTTCATGCACATAAATTGCTGCCAGCTTCTGCATGGGAAGAGAGCCAGCGCAACCTGCTCAGCTTATGTGTGGCACTTCTACTGTGGGCATTATGTGTAAGAGGAAGTGGTACAGCGGGAATTATCTGTAAAGGGCACTACTACTATGGGCATTACATGTGGCACTACTACTGTGGTGTTATACTGTATGTAAGGGGAGCTACTACTGTGGGCATTATTTGTGGCACTACTACTCTTGGCACTATGTGTGAGGGGCACTACTACTGTGGGCATTATGTGTGGCACTACTACTGTGGTGTTATACTGTATGTAAGGGGAGCTACTACTGTGGGCATTATTTGTGGCACTACTACTCTTGGCACTATGTGTGAGGGGCACTACTACTGTGGGCATTATGTGTGGCACTACTACTGTGGTGTTATACTGTATGTAAGGGGAGCTACTACTGTGGTGTTATACTGTATGTAAGGGGAGCTACTACTGTGGTCATTATTTGTGGCAATACTACTCTTGGCATTATGTGTGAGGGGCACTACTACTGCGGGCATTATGTGTAAGAGGAACTGGTACAGCGGGCATTATCTGTAAAGGGCACTACTACTATGGGCATTACGTGTGGCACTACTACTGTGGTGTTATACTGTATGTAAGGGGAGCTACTACTGTGGTCATTATTTGTGGCACTACTACTGTGGTGTTATACTGTATGTAAGGGGTGCTACTACTATGGTCATTATTTGTGGCAATACTACTCTTGGCATTATGTGTGAGGGGCACTACTACTGTGGGCATTATGTGTAAGAGGAACTGGTACAGCGGGCATTATCTGTAAAGGGCACTACTACTATGGGCATTACGTGTGGCACTACTACTGTGGTGTTATACTGTATGTAAGGGGTGCTACTACTATGGGCATTACGTGTGGCACTACTTCTGTGGTGTTATACTGTATGTAAGGGGTGCTACTACTATGGGCATTATTTGTGGCACTACTACTGTGGTGTTATACTGTATGTAAGGGGAGCTACTACTATGGTCATTATTTGTGGCAATACTACTCTTGGCATTATGTGTGAGGGGCACTACTACTGTGGGCATTATGTGTAAGAGGAACTGGTACAGCGGGCATTATCTGTAAAGGGCACTACTACTATGGGCATTACGTGTGGCACTACTACTGTGGTGTTATACTGTATGTAAGGGGTGCTACTACTATGGGCATTACGTGTGGCACTACTACTGTGGTGTTATACTGTATGTAAGGGGTGCTACTACTATGGGCATTACGTGTGGCACTACTTCTGTGGTGTTATACTGTATGTAAGGGGTGCTACTACTATGGGCATTATTTGTGGCACTACTACTGTGGTGTTATACTGTATGTAAGGGGAGCTACTACTATGGTCATTATTTGTGGCACTACTACTGTTGGCATTATGTGTGAGGGGCACTACTACTGTGGACATAATGACTATAAGGGACATTACTGTAGTCATTGTGTATAAGAGGCACTATTGTGTATTATAACATGTATAGGAGGCACTACTGGGAAGCTTATACCCCTTTTACACCACCTGAAATATCCCGGGACTGCAGGTGGTGTAAAAGGGTCCTTCTCCTAAACCCCGGGTCCACTTTCCCGAGAATCCAACCTGGCATATACGCAGGGTTGGACACAGGTAAGACCCTGGGTAGGAAGCGGTGTAAATGGGTAAGCCGGGTTAGCCGTCCCGGCACCCATTTACAGCATAGCAAACCTCCCGTACCGCATTGTCCATGTGGACAGCGGCGCCGTGCTGGTTGCCATGCAGCGGCTGGGGACATGGCACATGCTGTCTATGCAGACAGCAGCGCCATGTCTGGTGCCTGGAAGCGCCGGAGGCTGCGGGCTGCACAGCAGCTTCCAGATTGCTGTGCTTGCCCCCGGCAAGACGCTCCGAAGTCCCGATCTGCAGTGTGGGCCGGCGCATGGAGATTACATCATCTCTAAGCGTCGGCCAACAAGACACCTCACCCGGGTGCAGTGTAAACGGTGGCGATACGGGAATATCCCGGATTGGCACTGCAGCGTAAATGGGGGGAGTCCCGTGTTCCAAATCCTTGGTCAGACCCGGGATTTTGGTGTAAAAGGGGTATGAATGTGACTAAAGGGCACTACTATGTTTGTATCATGAATTAGGGGCACCACTTGTGTTGTACCATGAATAAGGTACACTGCTATGTAATACAGTATGAATCAGGGGCACTACGTGCGGTGTAATGTGAATAAGATTTCCCCTTGGAGTTAGAGAATAGACAAGTGTAGCAACAGAAGGCGAGGTCACACACTGCACAATTAGGGGCAGTATAATAATGAATGTAGACGTACTGGCAGATGACAACGTGAGGTCTAGCCTTAAATTACAGTTAGATATTAAGATAAACAACAAATGAAAAAATAGAAAGCAAAATAGCAACGTCAAAACAGATACTAAAGTCAAGATGCGAAACAAAGCAAAGGTCAGGGCTGGCATAGCTCAAATGAAGTCACAGACTCAGCCAAGGGCAATAAACAAAAAACAAACAAACATGATTTAGCATCCAGAATACAGAACCTTGAACCTACAGTATAATAGATTATGATAATATGGAGTAGTTGAAATAAAATGAATGAAATAACCTAGAGAACGCTGGATGGGTAATGTAATCACTTGTCAAGTTAAATCTCCCAACATGTTGCCCAGCCACTAGCATCAACCCACACAAATGCAATAGTCTCACACGTCAGTGGTCCAGCTGAACGTATACACCTTTGCCCAGGTAAGTACAGACTTCCAGTACATGTACTTTATTGTAATTAGGACAGATAGTTGCCTGTCTTATAACAACGTTTCCGTCATTAAAATGAATTCTGCAAACTCCGTGGTTCAAATAATTGTAAACATTCTACTCTAATTGTGACACTAAGGGGGTCATTCCGACCCATTCGCATGCAGCGGTTTGTCGCTGTGGTGCAAACGGGTCCGGAATGCGCATGAGCTGTGGCCGCTCTGCGCACGGGCGTCGTTGCCCGGCGACAGGGGTCGCCGGGTTACGATGCGGACAATGAAGAAAACGGTCGCAGGGACGACCGCAAGAAGATAGACAGAAAGAAGGCGTCCCTGAGCATCACCGGACCGTTGCCTGCCGCTTTTGGGGAGTGGTAAGGAAAATGCAGGCGTGTCCAGGAAAATGGAGGGCGGATGTCTGACGTCAAAGCCAGCCCCAGCATCGCTGAGACCATCGCACAGGTTAAGTATGTCCAGGGCACTAGTTTTGCTTGAATTTTTTTTAGCTTAGCAGAGCTGCACAAGCGATCGCAGCCCTGCTAAGCTAAAATACACTCCCCCATAGGCGGGGACCACTTGATCGCAGCAGCAGCAAAAAGTTGCTGGCTGCGATCAACTCGGAATGACCACCTAAATTCTCTATCCTGTAAGTGGCTGGTTTCAGTAATATACAGTAGATATTGCTGAAAATATGATTGTATTTGTTTTAAATAGTCAAAATACTTACTCGTATCTTATTTGACAAAGTGATTAAAAAAGTTAATCCATGAAGTTTCAAAAGAAATGCAAGTTCAGCTGCAAAAGCTTAAAACCCAAATGCTGTTCCCGGCTCCGTTCCACTTTACAGAAAACTATGGGAATTCTCTTTTTTTAGCCAGCAGACCTATAAATCTACAGATCTGCCAATGCTTTGACCAAGTTTAGTAAATATTCAAATAACTGTAGTTGCAATGACTAATATTACTGCCAACCATTGATTGCGCAAGTATTATGGGGTTAATTCAGGTTGGATCGCAGTGTGCGATCCAACCGGAATTTTTGCTGAAAAGATGCAGGCGCATGCACAGCGCCCATACTGCGTCCGCATTTTCTGTTGGGGGGCCGCAGAAAATGCGATCGCTTCTGCCTGTCAATCAGGCAGCGGCCGTCGCGGGGCGAGGGGGGGGGGGCAGCAATGCTCCGTTTGTGAAGGCGGGGCGATGCGAATGGTGGCGGTGCAATTCGAATGGGGGCATGTCAGGGGCGTGATTGCAGCAGCTGCATGACGTCACATGCAGCCGCCGCGATGGGTAAGATGGTGCCGGGACTCCTGCGGGCACAGCTAAGCTGTGCCGGCAGGAGCCATCCTTAGTTTCTGCTGAGAAGCAGAAATTGCGAAGAGAACACAATTTCTACTTGTTGAAGGGGGGAGGTGCTGATCAGTGTGCTGGGCGGCCTTGCCCAGCGATGTGCGGCCTCCAGAATGTGACCAAAAGGATAGCAAATTCGGCTGATTAGCAGAATTTGCTATCCTTACTGAATTAGCCCCTCTATACGGTGGCCTGATTCAGGTTCCTAAGGGAGTGCGGCTTATACTGCAAAGTACCGATGTTCTGTACATTGCACATGTGCCGGAGCCATACTGTGCAGTATGGCTCTGCGATGTCAGAAGGAGATTGTCAGCATTGTAAGCATTGTAAAATTCCTATTTGAATAGCTACAGATACAGATCTACCTGCCATGTGGGGTCATAGCCAGATTAAGGATGGGGGGGATGCAGGGTATACAGTACCCCGGGCTCCCTTTTGTCAGCCCCCCCCAGCCAGAGCACACTGACGTCGCTAGCTTTCCCTCTTAAGCAGCAGCAGAACCAGCAGCCAGAATGTGAGCAGGACAGTATGCAGTGAAGGCAGAGACACAGGAGTATCATGTTTCATGAGCTACCGATAGGAGAGATAAGAGGGTGGAGAGAGCTGTAAGTGACACAGGGATCCCAACTTCTCCTCTTCCCTGCTTGAGTGTCTGAGTCCTGTGTAACCTGTTATGCAACTAAACCATTTGGGTCTACAGATAGAGAATCACACAGAGAGTCCTCCTGAGTCCTGTCCCCGTGTGTAAGCAGTACAGAGGCTGCTGCTATTCTTGCATGTGACAAGATAAATTATTTATTTTTTCTATGTGTATTTTAAGGTTAAGTTGCCTTTGTTACACTACAAGAAAAGTTTATATAATAGTTGTCTTCAATTAGGTGGAGCTATAAAAAGTACCCAGCCCTTATTAAACTATTAGTTTAAAACTAATATGCACCATTGATTTACATTTAATATACACAATCCATACATCCCAACATGACCCATTACAGGAGGGATTAAATGCTCTCTACCTGAACTTCCTTCTTAATTTTTGACTGCAATGACCTGTGTTGAAATACCTTTCTTATCAATTAAATAGTTCAACACAGATTACGCCAACCATATATAAAGTGGGAAGTCCAGGTAGAGAGCATTGTGTCCCTCCTGGAATGGTACATGTTGGGAGGTATGTACAATCTAATATACATCCCCCACCTTCCACCGGGGCCCCCCTGTCTTAAGTGCTCCGGGTACCCCCAAGGCTTAATCCAGCCCTGTGTGGAGTACTAATCTGTTAGAAGGTCTTTGAACAATCAGACTGCATTTTTTATTATATTCATTTGCATCGTGGTCTCTTTGGACCCAGTTGTGCATCATTGCTGTGTGTATTTTTTCCAAGCCAGAAGGCGGCTGCAACATGTATAGAAGCTGACCATCTTATTTGATTAATGTGAGTAATAAATGGGTAAAACAGGTACGTAGGGCAGTGGCTGTTCAATAAAAAGTATAACAGGTGCACTAGTAATAGTACAGGTCCATTAAATTGAACATGATGGGGCTTTGTGGGACCTGCAATCTGCCAGTACAAGAATACATTTCTAATATTAATGATTATAACTCCAACACCCATAGCCCAGGAGCGTTGTGATGTGCTCTGGCACTATACTCATGGCATTGGTCTCTCATAGGACAACCTGCATTTTTTTGAAGGCCTGATTCCAAAGGGAATACATCCCCATGTTGACTGGATAAAGGATGGTTGACACTGTGGCAGGTGGACCCCACCTGCCATAGTAGCACCGGCCACAACCGGTAATAGTGCTGGTTGTAAAATATTCTGGTAGACCACATGCTCTTTGTACCCTCAATTTACCCACTACCAGCCTAGATTGATGGGCTAGTGCTGGTTTCACTTAAATTTAGGAGAGGGGTAATCAGACTATTTTCTATTTAATAAAATGTGCTGCGTATATCCATAAAACCATCTGTAAGAGGCTACTAAGTTTTGTTGGAGGGGTTATACAGTATTTTTTGGCAGCTGTGTTTCCCAAACCATCTTTGTTGATTCTGGTGGTTTATAGTCTTACAAATCGATGGGTTGCCAAGAAAAGGCTGTAGTCACATGGGTTGTCCAAACTGGTCACTCAGTAAACTTACCCCATAGTCTTTGTGTATCTTGCCCTTTTTTCTCTTTTGATAGGTACTGTGGTGATCTCATGGCACTATTTTAGTATTCAGGTCTGCTGTGACCCAAACTCTATTTTTATCTCTTAAGCAATATATTAAGTTTATACTGTATATCTTTCTAATGTTTCTGCAATTACTCTTGTGACCTTGAAATCAGATAACTAGTATTTATGTGAGTTCTTTGCTCATATTATATTTGGGTGGATGATATGATTTGCTGAAATATTATCTGCTTCTTCACTTTAATTCTGTACTAAGAATTAATCTTGTATTACTGTGATCTTTACTGAAATGAAGCCTCCTGCTTTGGCTCAAGTTCTTTCATTAGTCATGTTTAATTCTCCGTTTCTTATGCTGTCAGTTACTAATGTTTTAAAAAATGTAGCTAATTTACTTTTCCAGTCTTTAATGACATTGGTCGACTCCTGAAAACCTCACTTTGACACAACAATAGCTTTTCTTGGGTAACCATTTAACTGATGATTTTTTGCCGGCAAAACCGGTCATAAAATGTTTTTATTTTTTTTAAATGTAATATAGTTTAAAAGCATTTTTAAAGCTATATTTAATTTATTTTTATTTTTTCTAAATATGCTTAGGGGATGTCTTGCACCACCCTATGGTGCAAGCCCCCATAATAAAATTACTTTCCATTCCCTTTTTTTTTTAATTGCATCCCCCTCCTCCTCCTGTGGCCAGTGTTTTTTTTATTTTAACCCCCTGCCCCCAGTGTCATATAACTATTCCCCCCCCCACACCACCACAATAGGCATTACTTCCCCCACAATACTGTATGCATAGCGCAGCGGAGCATGTTCCCAGTGGCTGCTGCTCTCATTAGTCGCCGGGTGGGAGGGAGTGATGTTGCCACAGTGAATAGGACACAATAGAGAAGGAGCCATAGGTCCAAAGGGGTTGAGAGGTCCCTCTTAGATTGGAGGCTGTTGGAAGAATATCTTCCAACAGCAGCCCACTGGGCGTTTCTGAGTGGTCGCATCAGATGCAAATGTCAGGGAAAGCCCAGCCTGGTATGGTTGCATCTGATGCAACCATGCAAGTTAAGTGGTTAAGAAGCTTTTCAGGCTTTCTTATGCTGCTTATTACAGAATATCACAAATTGCCTCTGGCTTTTGGTTTTCTACTCTTGGTGTGACCCTCATGACCCTTCCCCCCTTCTATATCATTCCTGCCAGCTCTTTTGGTGCTGGCTCCTCACCCACTTGATACTCATTCAAAGGATTCACCACCTTGTTCTAGATGAACTTCTACCTAAGTTATTGACCTGATTCCCAGAATACCTTATGTCCTTCATCCAACAAGTCCCCCTGAAAGCTAATTCAGTACTAGGCCCAATATGGATAGTATGGTCCTGTCCCTGAATGTGAATGGACTTAATGTCACGCATGCCATGGTGCTACAATATTTCAGACAGCCATTATACTGCTATCACAGAAAATACAGTGTTTCGGGGGGGTTTTCTCCCCATCATGGACTGACAGTCAGATTCTACTCACACATATATATAAAGCTATATATACATTTGCACACTTTTGAAGAATAATATATCCAGGTGCTCCCTATAATCTGTTCCTTGATGGTCCAGTAAAAATATACTATGGAAAAGAGGCACTCAATCAATCATGGTATATGAAAAAAAGTCTTATAAATTTTTATTTTCACCCAACAACGGGCATTTCAGGTGGAATCACATTGATGGTGGTGGCTCAGCAAAAACTCTTGAATAAAATACAGCTTATGCAGCATCATAAAGTGCTTTAGAGTAAACAAATGTTTTGCTTATAAAGAGGATGTGAAAAAGATCAAACCAGTACGTCTATATATATGAAAACAAAAAGGAGAACAGCGCTTTTGTTATAGAAACCACGCTTGGTTCGTTAAAATGATGTATACACTGTATGTATACCATGCAGTTTGGTTATTAAAAACATTAACATTTAATCAGATTTCAATACAATCCAAACATATGTATTAAAAGAAACAATTTTTAAAGCTAAATGTATGCTATATAGAGTTCATAGACTGGTTTATTAGAGGAGACTAAGAAAAAGCAATATCCAGTCTCACTGTGCACTGTATATGAGGATTAGGTGTACCCTTTACATTTTAAAGATACTGGCCATTATTCAGAATGGATTGTAATTGCAAAGCTGCTTGTAGCAGCTTTGCAAATACAATCCGTAGCAATGCAAATACAGGAGGAAGTGTATACCAATGACGTGCAGTAAGGTGAGACAGGTGAGGCAGAGCCTTTCTTGTCATAATCCGGTATACTCCAGAGTTATGACTATATAAAGTATATGAAAAATATTCTTTGTATTATTCTAATCATATTTATAGTCAAAACTTTGGAGTAAAAAGTCTATAGCAGGTGAGGCAGGGTCCCTCCCTCACCCGTCCTGCCTACCTTCTCCACACATCTCTGATCAAAAACCCCTAAAATTTCTGGCAGTATATACTGCTGCATCTGTGTATAATACCCACATGTATATACTGCTGCACCTGTATATAATGCCCATATGTATATACTGCTGCACCTGTGTATAATGCCCACATGTATATACTGCTGCACCTGTCTATAATGCCCACATGTATATACTGCTGGATCTAAGTATAATGCCCACATGTATATACTGCTGCACATGTGTATAATACCCACATGTGTATATTGCTGCACCTGTATATAATGCCCACATGTATATACTGCTGCACCTGTGTATAATGCCCACATGTATATACTGCAACACCTGTGTATAATGCCCACATGTATATACTGCTGCACCTGTGTATAATGCCCACATGTATATACTGCTGCATCTGTGTATAATGTCCACATGTATATACTGTTGTACTTGTGTGTAATGCCCACATGTATATACTGTTGCACCTGTGTATAATGCCCACATGTATATACTGCTGCATCTGTTTATAATGCCCACATGTATATACTGCTGCACCTGTGTGTAATGCCCACATGTATATACTGCTGCACCTGTTTATAATGCCCACATGTATATACTGCTGCAACTGTGTATAATACCCACATGTATATATGTACTGCTGCACCTGTGTATAATGCCCACATGTATATACTGCTGCACCTGTGTATAATGCCCACATGTATATACTGCTGCACCTGTGTATAATGCCCACATGTATATACTGCTGCATCTGTGTATAATGTCCACATGTATATACTGCTGCACCTGTGTATAATGCCCACATGTATATACTGCTGCACCTGTGTATAATGCCCACATGTATATACTGCTGCACCTGCGTATAATGCCCACATGTATATACTGCTGCACCTGTGTATAATGCCCACGTGTATATACTGCTGCATCTGTGTATAATACCCACATGTATATACTGCTGCCCCTGTGTATAATGCCCAGATGTATATACTGCTGCATCTGTGTATAATACCCACATGACCCCTTGGGCTCATATATTGTGTGTAAATCTAGCTCTGGTACTAGCCAGTGACTCCCCAGCCATTTACCTCACCGCACATCCCTGGTGTATACACCTCCTTGCTGCATTTATGGTTGCAGCCTGGGATCAAACATCATGACCGGCGCAGGGTGGCTTGTGAGGCCAAGGAAACCATGCCTCATGGCAGCCCTCATCCCTTTCCCTCCCCCCAAATGCCTCTGCCTGTCAATCCCAGGACCTTTTCTGCACATGCGCAGAATGGTGCCTGTGCAGTTCCCCGATAATCGGAAAACTGCACAGAGGATCGCTTATGCAATCCATCCTGAATAACCCCCACAGTCACGTGATGTAGACAGATGTTATCAAACATTGGAGAGAGTCAAAGTGTAGCGAGATAAAGTATCGACCAAGCAGCTCCTTCCTATACTGTTTCAAACATAACTGATAGTTAGAAGCTGATTGGTTGGTACTTTATCTCCACTTTATCTCTCTCTACGATTTGATACATTTACCCCTCAGAGAGAGAGTTGTGTGCCGCTATCCAGGTAGATCTTCCTTGATAGTGCTCCTTGAACACCCACCCCCACAGATGACAAAGCTGTGGCAGTGAAAGGGTAGCTGCAGAAGTCGGAGCTGTGACAGTGAAGGGAAGCTGCTCTGTCTGTGAGGGAGCTGTCCTCAGTGCTGAAACCAGTCCTGCAGCACAAACTGAGGAATTACAGACCACAGAAGTCAGAGCTGTGACAGTGAAGGGAAGCTGCTCTGTCTGTGAGGGAGCTGTCCTCAGTGCTGAAACCAGTCCTGCAGCACAAACTGAGGAATTACAGAACACAGATATCAGAGCTGTGACAGTGGAGGTCATTCTGAGTTGATCGCTAGCTGCCGTTGTTCGCTGCATAGCGATCAGTGAAAAAAATGGCTAATCTGCCGATGCGTATGGTCCGCAATGCGCACGCGCGTTGTACGGGAACTAAATCCATTGTGGTTTTGCACTGGTTCTAGCGACGATTACAATTGCACAGACGGCCGCAAGGTGATTGACAGAAAGAGGGCGTTTCTGGGCGTCAACTGACCGTTTTCAGGGAGTGCTTAGAAAAACACAGGCATGTTGGGGAAAATGCAGGCGTGGCTGGGCGTTCGCTGAGCGGGTGTGTGACATCAAAAGCCGTCCCTCTGTCGTTAGAATCAATGCACAGGATAAGTAACTACAGGGCTGGTCTTGTTTAGCACAAAATGTTTTTGCAGGTGCTCTGCTGCAAAGGCGGTCGCACTTCTGCAAAGCAAAAATACACTCCCCGGTGGGCGACGACAATGCATTTGCACAGCTGCTAAAAACTGCGAGCGAGCGATCAACTCGGAATGACCCCCAGTGAACATGGAAGCTGCTCTGTCTGTTGTGGAGCTGTCCTCAGTGCTTAATGCAGTCCTGCAGCATAAACTGTGTAGTTAAGGACCACAGATGTCAGAGCTGACAGTGAAGGGAAGCTGCTCTGTCTGTGAGGGAGCTTTCCTCAGTGCTGAAACCAGCCCTGCAGCATAAGCTGAGGAGTTAGGGACCACAGATATCAGATTTGTGACAGTGAAGGTGAAGCTGTTCTGTCTGTGAGGGAGCTGTCCTCAGTGCTAAAACCAGCCCTGCAGAATGAGCTGAGAAGTTATGGACCACAGATGTCAGAGCTGACAGTGAAAGGGAAGCTGCTCTGTCTGTGAGGGAGCTGTCCTCAGTGCTAAAACCAGCCTTGTAGCATGAGCTGAGAAGTTATGGACCATAGATGTCAGAGCTGACAGTGAAAGGGAAGCTGCTCTGTCTGTGAGGGAGCTGTCCTCAGTGCTAAAACCAGCCCTGCATCAGGAGCTGAGAAGTTATGGACCACAGATGTCAGAGCTGACAGTGAAAGGGAAGCTGCTCTGTCTGTGAGGGAGCTGTCCTCAGTGCTGAAACCAGTCCTGCAGCATGAGCTGAGAAGTTTGGGACCAGAGATGTCAGAGCTGTGACAGTGAAAGGGAAGCTGTTCTGTCTGTGAGGGAGCTGTCCTCAGTGCTGAAACCAGTCCTGCAGCACAAGCTGAGGAGTTAGGGACCACAGAAGTCAGATCTGTGACAGTGAGAGGGAAGCTGCTCTGTCTGTGAGGGAGCTGTCCTCAGTGCTGAAACCAGCCCTGCAGCATGAGCTGAGATGTTAGGGACCACAGATATCAGACCTGTGACAGTGAAAGGGAAGCTGTTCTGTCTGTGAGGGAGCTGTCTTCAGTGCTGAAACCAGTCCTGCAGCACAAGCTGAGGAGTTAGGGACCACAGAAGTCAGATCTGTGGCAGTGAGAGGGAAGCTGCTCTGTCTGTGAGGGAGCTGTCCTCAGTGCTGAAACCAGCCCTGCAGCATGAGCTGAGAAGTTAGGGACCACAGATGTCAGAGCTGACAGTGAAAGGGAAGCTGCTCTGTCTGTGAGGGAGCTGTCCTCTGTGCTGAAACCAGCCCTGCAGCATAAGCTGAGGAGTTAGGGACCACAGATATCAGAGCTGTGACAGTGAAAGGGAAGCTGCTCTGACTGTGAGGGAGCTGTCCTCAGTTCTGAAACCAGCCCTGCAGCATGAGCTGAGGAGTTAGGGACCACAGAAGTCAGAGCTGTGACAGTGAGAAAAGTAAGATACTCTGTCTGTTCGGGAGCAGCCCTCAGTGCTGAAACCAGCCCTGCAGCCCAAGCTGAGAAGTCCAGGGGCATAGCAGCATGTGTAAAAAAAATTATTCTGAGGTAAAAAGAGGATTAAGCGGTAACACCCATAAATCACACACACAGCTCAGACTGGCAAACTAATCACAGTACAGTTAGGAGAGAAGGGAGAGTAACCTGCATCCAGAATTTACAAAACAGAAAATGATCACTCAACACCTCAGATACCTACATTTACAGTCAGGGTGGCCAATCTGAGAATAGGTTTCGTAATTCACATTGGATGACTCCTCATTAGATATAGCTTTCAGACTAGTGGAGCCAGTATAATGCCATATGCTCCCTGAGATGTAAAGTCAGCTACATCCACTCGTTTAGCTCTGGACAACTTAATGTTTTATTTTCCTCTCTGAAGTGCTGTAAGCGAACAGAGAGATGTAATATGTAGCCAGACCCTATATTTATCTTTGATGTGTGTCACCATCACTCTGTAATTTATACAAAGTTGCTGTCTGTCAGGATAGATAGTTATAAGGAAGAACATTAATTCATCTGTGAAACAAGCACACTCCGCTACAGAAACAGTTTGGTTACTTATCCAAATAATGTCTAAGAAGGGAGATGAGAGAGACTTTCCGCTGCTTCTTCTCATCAGAGCGTGCAGACTGCAGAGAGCCTAATACAGGGTCATTGCAGGTATCAAACCTACACTGGGGAATACTGTTTAGAATATCAACTGAATTAATCTCTAAGTTCTGTTCTTCAATAAATAGAAACAGTATTTTAAATGAGAGTTAGATAGTTCAACATCGCAATAAATGATATATTTGTCACGGCTTACCAATAATCTCTAGGAGCCGAATATTCACTTAGGAAGAAGATTCTAAGTATCCCGTAACCAGACGAGAAATTACTCTTGATAACCACCAGTGGCAGTCTCTACCTATGGGCTGCAGGACTGCATCCCCCCCCAGGTAAAGTCCTCCACCCAGCTTACTACCAGTGAAGCAAGATGCAGTCCGCGAGACTGCACTGCCTTCACTGTGACTGGCAGTGACTTCCTATAGGAAGTCCTACCTGCTAGTCAAACATTACAGGCAGTCGTATTGGAGGTGTTTCATCCCTCCATGACTGCCAGACCGGGCTGCAATTACCAGAGAGCTAGCAGCCGATGCAGTCCATAGAAGCCGTGGCTTTGGGCATACGCAAAACCATCAAAATTACTGCGCATGTGCCAGGTACCGGCGTCTGTGAACTGTACATAGTACAGGCGTCAGGACCCAGGCAGCATTGCGGATAAGGTGGCGGAGACCCGACAGTATACCCAGCGGCAGCCCCCCTCCTCCACCAAGGTAGAGCTGCCGCTGCTTACCACTATTTTATTTTGAACCTGTCTGACACTAGCACCATTTCTCAATTACCAGTAAAAGATATTCTTAGCTTAGGCTTGAGAAGAAAAATTGTAGTGTACTTTTTTACAAACTAAATGGCTAGATTGTTACTATAGTTCCATTGAATGATGAAAAGGATTAAATATCTATATATATATATATATATTTATTGTCATAGAGTTATGGTGTGAGTCAGTGTCGTATCGGACTTGGTTGGGGGAGGAGTTGCGAATAAATGAAGGGACTAGTATATCGTAGAAGCTTCCATATTGCAATTCCTCATCAAGGGGATCCCCCTGATGAAGCCCTGTGAAGGATGAAACACGTTGGGGTCTTGTTTCTTGCCTGTTATGGACCTCTTTTAGAGATAAGCATATATTATTAACATCCACAAACATGCTGTTTTTTGGTTTTAAACGGAAATCTTCCTTGTATGTTTTTCTTTGTTCTGAGGTACATTGTGTAATAAATAATCCTTTTAAATATCTGTCTTCTGTATGCTGACACTTTTTACATAATATTTGCACTATATAAAAATTAATTATTTGAAGTTTATGCATTTTTTTTTTTTTACCACTGTCGATGAACTTAAGTACTTTTGGGCACCATACACATTAACAGATATATGACCGCAGTTTGCTCAGGTTTTGATATACAGTATATATATATATATATACTGTATATCAAAGCTTGTGCAAACTGCGGCCATGACTTTGCAGGGAAAGCATGTAGACAGAGAAGGTGCTGCACTCAGGACCTTAATGCAGACATAACGGCACAATCTGCAACAGCTGCCAATATCAATGTTCCAGTTTATAACTGTCTTCAGGATAATAACACTTAAAGACTAGAACATACCATATATCCATTAGAACCCCCCACATAAGTGGCATCTCTTCCAGGACCACTTACCCACCCAGCGTTGCAGCTGGATGATGCCGCCACATATAGATGTGATGACAGCACCTAGTACCTGTAAACACGATCACCATGCTTTCAGCACACAGCACATAATAGCACAATAAGAGCAACATATACATATAAGAATAAGCAAGGCATATTAATACCATTAAGAGGAAAAGCCTAACATAGAACTATTTACAAACAGATTGCTATTTGTGATAGCATGAATATGTTAAACTATAATTTAACCCTTTAGGATACATGACATCTAAGTGAAATATCCTTCTACTGTAGCGTTGCATTGCAGTAATTTAAGAGAGCAATTTCCACCTCTCAACAGAGGATGGATATGATTTATCATTCTATAGTTGAAACTTGATAATGTGTGGCACTTCGCTGTGAAATGATGAGCCGCAGGCTGCTTGCTGGTACTTGTAGGTAATGCAGCTTGAATCACGGAGTGATGATGAACCACTGAATCATAGAATCATCGACTTTTGGTGGCAGATTCGAACCACTTGGCCCATCTAGTCTGCCCCAAACACATGCATGCATGCACTCTTTAAACTATCATTCCGTTTTGCCAATATAGGTTAGACTGGGATGTGTTCTGCGTCCCTACGGTTGGGATACCAGTAGTCATGTGACTGACACTGGAATCCCAAAACCAATCCAGAGACCAGCGCGGGAACACCAACAGCCGATATATTGAAGGTGAGTATTGGGGTTTGGCTTAGGGTTAGGGTCTGGAAGGTGTGAGAGTTAGGGTTGGGCACTACGGGGGTTAGGGCTCTGGAAAGGTGAGGGTTAGGGTTGGGCACTTGGGGGGGTTAGGGCTCTGGATGGGTGAGGGTTAGGGTTGGGCTCTTGGGGGGTTAGGCACTGAGGAAGGTTAGCCCTAGTGAGCACCCCCCGAGAGTTAGACCTAGTTGCCACCACCAAATGGTTAGCCCTGTGGGTCATGTGACCGCTGGCATCCCGACCAACAGTTTTTGTTTTTTATACCAAACCCGTTATTTGTCCACATGCGCAAATGGTCTGATAGATAATAAAGCCAGAATTACAGTTCAAGTAATGTCTAATATGTAATGTTTTCCCAGCATGGGGATGTGTGAACTTATTACCTGCTTTTAAATATTGGCAACTAACACAGGAGCATTTGAAACCGCCCAGCCAGGTATTAGTTAAGAATGTAATTGGGGATTTTTTTCAATTTAGAATTAGGGAAGGAGTTTGTATTGGCATTTGCATAAAGTCGCAAGTGGTTTACCCCCAATTAATGCTACTGCGCCCGCTGCTGCGTCCAATTCAGAATCAAGCCCTCTATAACAATCTGCGTACAAAAGTGCTTCGTAACACATTATTCTCACACTTTTATGTCACAGCTGTCTGAACTGTACAATGTATTAAACACGTTTCTCAACATATTTTCTTTTAGTTAAATTTTGTCCTGTTCCTGAACACGGTGCGGGTTCTTGCAACAAAAATCTGGGAATCAAATGCAGTTGGCTATGATGCCAGAAAACAATACAGGTAGGAATATCTCAGACAATTTACATTATTTGCTTATATAAAATAAGAAATTGTTCCAAGGCAAAGTACACTATTATCCTTTCTGTAACTTTACGGGGGGGTGTCCAAGCATATAGGGGTGTAAAAATCTCACCAGTGTCTTAGAAAAGTACACTAGTAAAGTCAATATATCCTAAGTAATAAAAGGCTAACCCTAATCCTCACCTCTGTAGGGGGACTTCAAGTATTTTGCCCACTGCCGGACACTAGATGGCATCTGAAGGAGTAATTCTAGTGTTGTTCTATTTGCTGACAAGACTTATGTTGTTCTGTAATTTTGACGGTCTGGTAACTAGTATATAACTAAAATGTTGATACGACGTAACAGTTTTGCCAAACTAGTTTCCTGGGATCTAAAATAATTCTCTCAAACCTTTGGGTAAGATTTTCTCCAAGTCAATAGTTAATGACAATGCACTAACAATTAAATGTTGTATTTCAAAGAATTTATTTTACAAACTTTCAACAGTTAAATTATGATTAGTTATTTTTTTTTATAACATTTTGCAAATTATGTGATCTATATATTACTATTTAGCAAATATAATAATAATAATAATAATAATAATAATAATGTATAGATGTAATAGTGATATGCAGTATTTGTAATGCTAGTCAGGGTTCTTACATTAAATCATGAAACGCCTCAGAGGCAGGAAATAATAATGCGCCACCGGCAGCAAACCGACAAGAATACCATTGACGATTGTCAGACCATTGGTATGCAAATGTATGCCAAACAGAACAAATACCGGCAACAAACAAGATATCTTTGTGTTACGTACATTAGGGTCTGGAACTCCAGGTCGACAACAAAAGGTTGACACACCTTAGGTCAACGCCAATTGGTCGACACACCTTAGGCTGACATGGACAAAAGGTCGACAGGAACAAGGTCAACATGGAAAAAGGTCGCTATGAGTTTTTTATGTTTTTTTGGTGTCGTATTCTTCGTAGAGTGACCGGGAACCCCAATTAGTGCACCATGTCCCCACGCATGGCTCGCTTCGCTTTCCATGCTTCGGGCATGGTGCCTTTGCTCCGCTACCGCTTCGCTCGGCACAGATTACCATTCCAATCGTAGTCCACGTGAATCGTTAAGTATGAAAAGGTTCCAAAAAAGAAAAAAATCGTGAAAAACTCATGTCGGCCTTTTTCCATGTCGACCTTTTTTCATGTCGACCTTTTGTCCATGTCGACCTAAAGTGCATCGACCAATTGGCATCGACCTAAGGTGTGTCGACCTTTTTGTTGTCGACCTGGAGTCCGGATACCATACATTATGTGAGAACAAGAAAAGTAACCCAGACGCGCTGTCACAGCTGCCAGTAGGGATTGTCAGTCCCTAGGAAATGTTTTAAAAAGAAAGTAAGAACTGGCGCTATATGTTTCTCCAATAATAATAAATGACTGTGGATCAATTTCAATAAAATAACATATAATTTATTACCTACACATCACATGCTAAAAAATCAGAAGCATAAAATTTGAATGTAAACATGAGGTTAAGGGCATAAATGGAGCTGAGAATGAATTAGTAATGGCTGCTTATAAGTGTCCACAAAGGATCGCGGACTGAAAACAGTATGCAAAGTTCCCTGGGGAAAAGAGATTGAATACAGCTGATGTTACCCGTGACGACGGAGACTTCCAGAGGTTTGAGAATTGCCAGCAAGCAAGCTGTGCCGTTTATGCAGAAACTGGGTCTCTCCAATCGGTGCTGTATAGATGAAGTCCCTCAGAGTTCCAATAGCAGATTTTAAAAGTCCATATCTGGATCCGTTTGAAGAGTGGGACATTTGTAGTAGTAGCAGTATAAATGTATATCTGCGTACATTTATATAGATATACAGATTTTCAGAACATGGACCCAGAAGAGAGGTTGAATATTCAATAATTTTCTATGCTATGCATCGCAGAGAAAGGGTATACACTACAGTATTGTACATTATGATAAAAATATACTTGTTTCTTGCTGTTTCTTTGTTTCTCTGTGCAGTATGTAAGAGCCAGTATTAGATTCCAGCATTATTTAACTGAATAGATATCCACTTATATTTTTAAAGATGGCAAAACCAATACTTTATTTAAAACTATAGTTTCTGAAATCCCAATATTGTTGGGATGGATGTAAATGAAATTACTTTCACACATTAAAGGGTTGAACTTACCCATTGCTCATTATCGAGCTTTATTTTGCACTGCCGTAGAAGGTAAAGTAGACTGGTGTAGATCCAACAAGCTCCCGTTTTACGGTCACTGCTCCCAGTGACTTCCCCTATTTGCTGATAGAAGAGGACATCACATGGCGTACTAAGCTCCACACTCAGCTAATCCCAGAACAGTGCAGTGACCCCTTGTCCAGAACCAAACCAGAATCTACCCTTTTTGCCGGCAAGAAAGAAACCTCAGGGGGCAGTTTCACCCTTCTCTGGGATTCGTGAATAATCTTTGCAGACTCAAGCTCCTTATCCACCCTTAGTTCACCTAACGAGTGCTTGTATACTCAGATGAAGTGTTTGTCAATTCATCCATGTGCAAGGATCACCTAAGGCCTGGTAGGAGCTTTGTAGATGTCTTGACAATGCAACACGAGTAGGTACTCACCCCTTGAATACTTGTCACTCTGCTTGCTGCTCAATTGTAACAATACATCTGTATTAAAATGTTACACTACACAGCCTTTCAGCTAACCTATGTGCTACTGTACCACTAACCAACGGCGGCTGCAGCGCTTAAGTGTGTGTGTGGGGTGCTTAGCACATGTAAGTATACACGTTATGTTATATGTGGGTGCATTAAACCGCCATGTGTCACCCGGAACTCAGCATTAGGTTACACTCTGCTTCTAAGCCCGCCCCCAGTCTCCCATTGGCTAGTTTCATGAGAGTCTGGGGGCGGGCTTAGAAGGAGAGTGAAGCATAGTGCTAAGTCCTGGGGGCTGCACGGCGGCTTAATACAGTGTTGCTCCCTCTGCCAATATACAGTATACAACCTAGAGAGATAACTAGCAACTTGCCTATTGTATAAACAATAACCTTTAGGCTGAGTTTGGTAGAATACCTAAGGGAGCTATCCAATTAGCCCTGAAATCTGGCACTTTTGGGGATTTTTGTTTCACCTGCCCAGAGGCAGGTGGAAAAATCCATGATAGCTGATCTGTTTTTGCAATCATGGGTGCAAAACACCTGGATCCATGAATTGATCCCGGATTTGTTTGAAAATGAGTGAAAAAAAACAGGCTACAATTGAATTTACTGATACTGACCATCAGGCTTCAAAGTCGCACCAATCATACTCCGCCATGTGCTGCAAAAACACTAAGTAAATGATGACACATCTCTATCTCCTTGGTGCCAACAATCCCTCTGCAGACATTTGTAATTGTAATTTCTGGAAGGGGTTGGGTACGGCATCCCAACTGCTTGTCATCACGACAGGAGCAGTGGTGGTAAATACTTCTAATACTAACCCTCCTCCTAACCCTAACCCTCGCTCCCCCCTGCAGCCTAATCTTAACCCTCCCCCCTGCAGCCTAACCCTCCCCCCTGCAGCCTAACCCTAACCCTCCCTCCCCCCTGCAGCCTAACCCTCCGCCCTGCAGCCTAACCCTAACCCTCCCTCCCCCCTTGCAGCCTGATCTTAACCCTCCGCCCTGCAACCTAACCCTAACCCTCCCTCCTCACTGCAGCCTAACCCTCCTCCATGCAGCCTAACCCTAACCCTCCCTCCCCCCTTGCAGCCTGATCTTAACCCTCCGCCCTGCAACCTAACCCTAACCCTCCCTACAATACTTATGTTCAGGATTCCAGCGCCGGTATTCTGGTTGCCAACTACTTCCCTTTTGGAAGTGGTATGAAAAAAAATCAGTTCAGTATATATTGTACAGTATATTATATCAGTCTGCTAAAGATCTATAAATACTATATGCTGCAAGCTGGAAAACAAAGTAGTTAGAGGGCAGGGTATAAAAATCATACAATAAAGACCCCTTATGTGCAAACCCTAATGATTTTAAAGAAAACGGGGGGGAAAAGTCAGTGAATTAAAGCAATTGTTGTTTTGTATTCTGAATGGACTGTACAGTATTTCAGAACTAATTAAATTAATTCTGCCTTCACATGCTAATGAAATTAAACCCTGCAGAGTGATTTCTCTTAACAGAGGCTTAAATGTGAAATGTTTAGATTACTAATTGATTGGCTGAAGTCATTTAATTAAATACAGAACAAACAGAGTTTGCAGAGTAACTTTGGGGGTAATTCGGACTGCAATTCCGGGAAGCCTAGTGAGCTATCAGCATCTCACTGGCTGCGATCGCTTCTGCCTGATTGCCCGGCAGAGGTGGCCGCGGGGCAGGAGGGGGCGTGCCAACGGCATTAGAACGCCATTGGTGGGGCGCAGTCTGGACAGCGGAGGCGTGTCTTGACTGTTGGATGGGTGGGCCACTGCGGCTGCATGACGTCACACACAGCCGCTGCAACCCGGAACATGGCAGGTAGTGCTCTGCCAGGGTGCAGGAGCTGTGCAAGTAGGGAGCTACTCACCAGATACAAAAGCAATAGCACCACCGCCGGGTGATGCTTTTGTACCTGTACGGGGGTGACGGGGGTAGGGCCTGACATGCGGGGTGGACTAGCCCTGTGCTGGGCGTCCCCCCACATGTCACAGTAAATGATCATAGATGTGCAAAATTTAGCACATACACAATCAACTCTGAATTACCCTCTTAAAGACAGAATATAAAAATACCTTCCCTATGGACCCCAGCAGTAGCGGATCTTGCCACGGGCAAGCGGGACTTTTGCCCGGGGCGCCGCCTTCCGGAGGGTGCCGGCGCCATCCATAGGGTGCCGGCGGCATCTGGAGGGTGCTGCCCCAGGGCTGCCCGCTGTGTCCCTCTGCCCGCTGTGAAGGGAAACTAGACGCTACGCGTCTAGTTTCCCTTCGTGGCGAGGACCTTTACTGTGCGGTGCGCGATGACGTCATTGCGCACCGCACATCATTTCAGCGGCGCTACCACTGTACAAGGGGCGTAATTGACCACGCCCCCTGTATGAAGCCATGCCCCCTATTGCCGCCCGGGGCGCAAAAAGCCCCTGACCTGGTCCTGCACCCCAACCACCACTGCACATCAGAGTAAGGATGTCGGTAAATGTAACTGCTTTCATATACAGGTTGAGTATCCCTTATCCAAAATGCTTGGGACCAGAGGTATTTTGGATATAGGATTTTTCCGTATTTTGGAATAATTGCATACCATAATGAGATATCATGGTGATGGGTCCCAAGTCTAAGCACAGGATGCATTTATGTTTCATATATACCTTATACACACAGACTGAAGGTGATTTTAGCCAATATTTTTTATAACTTTGTGCATTAAACAAAGTGTATCTAAAGTCACACAATTCATTTATGTTTCATATACACCTTATAGCCTGAAGGTCATTTAATACAATATTTTTAATAACTTTGTGTATTAAACAAAGTTTGTGCACATTGAGCCATCAAAAAACAAAGGTTTCATTATCTCACTCTCACTCAAAAAAGTCCGTATTTCGGAATATTCCGTATTTCGGAATATTTGGATATGGGATACTCAACCTGTAGTAACTTTCATTTCTCTCCACCTTGCTATAAATAAGTGAATAAATAAATAGTACATCTTGGAAATAAGGCTGTTAGCATAAAGTAGCTTATTAACAAGCTGGCGGTAATAGAAAATAATATCCGGCAACGCTGACTGGTCTTTAGAAGAAATGAAAAACATTAACAGGATATCAATGAGAGAATTCCCAAGTGACGATTCTACTAGGAATAATTTACAGGAAACTGTTGATTGTTCTGCCAGTTCTATTAGTTCAGGGATGCTGGCTGGAGAGTGGGAAAGCTTCGCTATCACATACAATACATATTAGCTTAACCCTGACTAATATAAAAAAAAAAAAAAAAAAAAAAAAAAAAAATGAACATTTTTCATTTTTTCAACAAGACTCTTTAGGATGAAATGTTTTTTTTTGCAGTAAGAACATCCTTTCTACGTCTGGATCATTTAGCCTAAAAGCAACCTTTTGATGACTGTATAATCTGCTTTTAAAGATTGTTCAAAGTTCTTCCCATTGGGGGTCATTCCGAGTTGATCGCTCGCTAGCTAGTTTTAGCAGCCGTGCAAATGCTATGCCGCCGCCCACTGGGGAGTGTATTTTAGCTTAGCAGAAGTGCGAACGCTTGTGCAGCCGAGCTCTGCAAAAAAAGGTTTGTGCAGTTTCAGAGTAGCTCTGAACCTACTCAGCGCTTGGGATCACTTCAGCCTATTCGTGTCCGGGTTTGACGTCATACACCCACCCAGCATCCGCCCAGCCACGCCTGCATTTTTTCAGACATGCCTGCATTTTTTCAGACACGCTTGCGTTTTTGCAAACACTCCCTGAAAACGGTCAGTTGACACCCAGAAACACCCCCTTCCTGCCAATCTTCTTGCGGCCGTCAGTACGAAGGAAAACTTCGCTAGAACCTGTGCACAGCCACAAAGACTTTGTACCCGTACGTCGCACGTGCACCTTGCGGGGCATATGCATAAATGCAATTTTTTCACCTGATCGCTGTGCTGCGAAAATCGGCAGCGAACGATCAACTCGGAATGACCCCCATTGTACAGTCCGGTTTTCCCATAAGGAGTTACCGGCCTGAAGCAGAGTAAATTGGGAAATAATAAGCGTGCATGGAACAAATGCGAATACTCACCCATACAGTATTCAGAATTGTAGGCGTTTCCAGATGAGGCCACACCTGTGTAATCTTTCTTTACCACTAGTTATTTTATGTAACTACCCTGTACTAGGTACAAAATATAAAACTCCAAACAGTCCAGGCCTTCATAATGCGCATTTGTCTGATCACATGACCACACTGCAGCCCAGCACACAGCAACATGTGCTGGGCTGAGGAGAAGGGGTGCGGTTCATCAAATCGACAGTGTCTAGGTCGACAATGTTTAGGTCGACCACTATAGGTCGACAGTCACTAGGTTGACATGGATGGAAGGTCGACAGGGTTTCTAGGTCGACATGTGCTAGGTCGACAGGTCTAAAGGTCGACATGAGGATTTTTTTTTTTTTCGTTTTCTTTGTAGAGTGACCGGGATCCCAAATTAGTGCACCGCGTCCCCTCGCATGGCTCGCTATGCTCGCCATGCTTCGGGCATGGTGCCTTCGCTCCGCTACCGCTTCGCTCGGCACACTTTACCGTTCCAATCGTAGTCCACGTGGATCGTTAAGTATGAAAAAATTCAAAAAAAGAAAAAAAATGTGAAAAACGTATGTCGACCTTTAGACCTGTCGACCTAGCACATGTCGACCTAGAAACCCTGTCGACCTTCCATCCATGTCGACCTAGTGACTGTCGACCTATAGTGGTCGACCTAAACATTGTCGACCTAGACACTGTCGATCTTCAGACCGGATCCCGAGGAGAAGAGCTACAGCTGCTGCCACCAGGAAAAGGGAAGTGGGCCCAGGCCCTTACTGGGTCCCTCCATCAGACCTGGGCCTGGGTAATTTGTACCCTCCCCCCCCCCCCCTCTCTCGGCACCACTGGCCCCAACTCACTGAAGATACGTTCTGCAAATGGACGTACGTTCAACTATGTGTCAACCCTTACGTGTCTAGAACACCTTACGTACTTGGAAACCCACTTTTCTGAGCAAACTTTTTGTTTCTCTGTATTTAATATGTGATCACTGGGTACGGTATGGTGTATATGTCAATATCGTCCAATTGTCAACTTGAAGCATGTCGGCATGTTTTTTGTGTTGACATTTATTCCTAATCCTAAACCTCGCCCTAAATGTGACTATCCCCATACATTCTAACCCTGACCCTGTGCCTGGGTCCCAAATCAAATAGTTTTTTTTATCAACAATTGTTCTTTTTACACCAAAGTATACGGCATTGACGTGAGCAGTTTATCTTTCAGGGTTCATAAAATTAATTACAGTATGCATTTCTTCTTTTGTTATCAGGAAACTGGCAAAATCCACGCTGGTACTTATCTTAGTGTTTGGTGTCCATTACATTGTATTTGTGTGCCTGCCGCACACATTTACTGGTCTTGCCTGGGAGATTCGGATGCACTTTGAACTATTCTTCAACTCATTTCAGGTGAGGGTGTATATTCCAGTATATATTTGTACTGCAGCTTGACAGATTGGCGCCAGTGGTACCTTCACATACCATTCGCAAAGTGACCATGTGGTACTGTGCACAATTTTTTTTTGTTTAATACTTACCCCCTTAAGTATATGTGTGTGTGTGTGTGTGTGTGTGTGTGTGTGTGTGTGTGTGTGTGTGTGTGTGTGTGTGTGCGTGTGTGTGTGTGTGCGAAAACCCTCACACACTCACTGACTGACTCATCACTAATTCTCTTACTTCCAGATATGTTAGGAAGATGAAATGTAACATAGGTATTCTTCTGGTGGGAAATAGGAAAACTACATAATTAGAATTTTAACAATCCCGCACTTAAGGGAAGGAATGGGGGTGTGTGACATAATGACATCATTACTGATGCATGGCTTGCGTTGCGTGAATGATAACACCCAAATGGACAATCAAATTAAAATTTGGATTGCACCTCCAGTGGGTAGAATTTAATAAACTATAAAAATGCAAAAGCCCTCACTCATTCACTGACTGACTGATCACTAATTCTCTTCCTTCCCGATACGTTAGGAAGATGATATGTAACACAGGTATTCTTCAGGTGGGAAATAGAAAAATGACATAATTAGAATTTTAATAAACCTCCCCTAAGGGGATGAAAAGGGGGTTGACATAATGACATCATTACTGATGCGTAGCTTGAGTTGCGTGAAGGATAACGCCCAAACGGACAATCAAATTAAAATTTTGATTGGACCTACAGTGTGTAGAATTTAATAAACTACAATAATGCTCCTGTCACTTTTTACTGTATCTGCTATAGGTGCTCCTCGGGGAACGCCAAGAACCATGGATTAATATTTACTTACATTAAGACGTCTCAAATTTACATCTCTATAGATTTACCATATTTGTTAAAACTCATTTATATTTACAACTGTGAAAATCAGAAACTCCCGTGCAAAGAACGGGTAGAACAGCTAGTATATATATATATATATATATATATATATATAGTAGTATGGTAAGCCTATATAAATTTCACAATGATAAAATTATAATATTATGATTATGTTCTGGCTCCTTCCCCATATTTGGAGTTTATATCATTCCAACAAAAGGCATTTTGCCTGAATCATAAAAATATTACATTTCATTCCAAGCCTTCAAGATTTTCATCACCATCTTTCCCAGCAACTGATTGCACAACTGACCCCTGGTCATTTTATTCTTTAAAAACGTAGGATAGCCATGCTTAAGCTCAGGTGACTTAATTAGTACAGCATGTCAGCTATTTTGATTTAACCATCTGTGCCAGTGTTTCCCAACCTTGGTCCTCAAGTCACGTCCACAGTCCGGGTTTTGAGTAAATCCCTCCTTGTGCACAAATGGCTAAATCAAAATAACTGAGTTACTAATTAAGTCACCTGTTCTCAAGAATAGCTACTGTATCCCTGAAACCTGGACTGTTAGTTTGCGCTGTGGACTGAGGTTGGGAAACACTCCTAAGGAAACTACTGTAGGTCAAAAAAAGGAAAAACCCTGTATTTTCTATATTTCCCCTCCTAATTGAGTATTTGCTTATTCTCCACAGGGTTTCTTTGTCTCAATAATCTATTGTTACTGCAACGGTGAGGTGAGTCCTGTGTAAAAGGATGAATTTATAATCCAGATCCTTTTTATCAGTTGCATGCTGCTGTAATACACTAAAACCAAACGCACTTACATCGCAGCTGCCGAGCATTGGATGCACCTTTTGCTTGGTTAGGTTTAGGCAGCGGGGACACTGGGTTAGGTTTAGGCACCTCTGGGGGGTGGTTAGGGTTTGGCACCAAGGGGTTGGTTAGGGTTAGGCTGCAGGTAAGGAGGGTTAGGGGGTTGCGGAGAGGGGAGAACACCAATTACTCACCTGTGTTGGCTTCTTCCACATCGGGATCCCGGTGTATCTCTCTGAGGGGTAAATGTATGAAAGGTCTTTATGGGAGAAGGTGAGCCAGGCTTTATTATCCCACATCAGTGCCTAACCAATGCTCTTGTGGCTGAATGAATATGAATCCCTACAGCCATGCCCCAAGATCTACAGTAGTGATGGGCCTCCCCAGGAGAGAGGAGCATTTTATGGTAGCAAAGAGGGGACTGACTACATATTTCTGCTATTGGTTTAAGAATGAGATGTTCTACAAGCGCATACTGTACTGTAGGGGTGTGTTGTTTGGGTGCCCATATTATTTTAGTCTTGTAGCATAAATAAAAATATTAAAATATTTGACTGTAAAAACAAATGCTTTTATGAACGTGGTTAATTCATTTAAGTAACATTTAATTGCATGCTACTGTTTGCTAATGAACCATTTTCTTGCTGGATAATGACACTGTCTCCTTGGCTACAGGCACCTTTATGGTCACTGTCCTATATATTTGAATTAGGAGAATTAATTGATCATTATTGGTTAACTTTTTATTTGCTTATATAATGCCTAATTCAAAATGGAACAATATGGTCTTTATAAGTGTGTTAAAAGAAAAAAACATTATTGCATGAGTATTAGGTAGATGAAATATATCATAGACAATCACCATTTCCAACTTGTTTTACATTTAAATGTGTTACCTAATAGAACATTTAGGAATTTTTAAATGAAAAAAAATAGCATTCTTGACAATATTCTTCTCTTTTGCGCTTATGGATGTGGCTTGTATTTTATAGTTCTGTGGAGCTTTCTAAAGCTTGAGGGGTCTATTTACTAAGCCGTGAATAGAGATAAAGTACCAGCCAATCAGCTCCTGTTATTTTTCACAACCAGCCTGTGACATGGCAGTTAGATGCTGATTGGCTGGTACTTTATCTCCGTTCACTTTATCTCCATCCAAGGCTTTAGTAAATGGACCCCTAAGTCACCACGTAGCAATTTACTGCATTAAGCTGAAAGCAGATTTATGGTAAAGTGGTGTTGTACAAAACACTTGCATTCAGAAAGTTGACACCAGAATGTTGACATGATCTGACTGTTGACATTCAGAATGTCCACTTGGATCTTTTGTTGACATGTGACTTGTCGGTATGCATAATGTTGATATGGTAATGATGTTGACATTCTGCATGTCAACAGTCACATGTTGCCATACAATTTTTACAGTATGTAAGTCTTAACCCGTCCCTAACCACTGCCTAACCCTAACCCCACCATGTACTGTTGACATTGTGAATGTCATCAAGTTCACTGTGGACATTTTGACCATGTTGGCATTCTAAGTGTTGACGTACAGTACTATATGTCACCATAATGACTACTTACCATGTCAAACAGCTTCAATTTTTTTATTTTTCATGCCACTAGGTTCAGACAGAGATTAAGAAAACCTGGACTAGATGGAACCTTGCCTTTGACTGGAAGAGCACAACACACTGTGGTAACTTCAGGTACGGTTCCGTCCTGACAAACATGACGCAAAGCACAAGCAGCCAGTCACAAATGGTAACCAGCTCTCGCATGATACTGATCTCCGGTAAAGTCAGTCGAAGTGTTGGCAAACAAGTTGACGGGCACATGAATTTGCCTGGGTATGTCAGAAGTAATTCCGATCAAGACTGTTTGCCGCAGTGGATCCAGGAAGAGGCCAACGAGGAGGAGAAGCAGGTGGACGATATATCTCTGAAAGAAACACTACGGCCAGTGCAAGTGAGCACAGCGGCAGAGGTCAACAGGAATGTGCTAGAAGAAACATTGTAATTGACTGCATCAAAATGCGGTCCTTAGGATTTTTAACCTAAAACGGGTAGACCTTTTTTTTTCATACTGACAGTTTGCCTTCTTATGATCATTTCAGCATGATTCAGTAACGAAGGAGCATTTGCAAAGACTGATATTGAGCACAAGAAAGAATGTGGAAAAGTGTTTCTCAAGACATCATATTAGAGGGAACCCAAAATGTAAAGTCGCTACTGTAGGTCATACGTACAGCAGCTTAGAATACACTATTCTCTCTGTCAGCATTGTAAAGGGAAAATATGTGCTACATATAAATAGCTCTATAACATTGGTTGAAATGTTAAGTTCAGTTTACATTGTTGTATTTTCAAAGCTTTAAATAAAATGTAATTAATACTTCATTAACACTATTTTTGAAAACATAGATTAAATTAATAATGTCGAAGGGCTCCGAAAGATGGGTAACCTTGATTGAACGGAAGAGACATATCAAAACTTGGAGAGAGATAAAGTGGGGAGAAGACCAAGTGCCAGTGAATCCCACCTTAAGATGTTTGGCAGCGTTTAGAGTGGCAGTTGGTAGTGGCTCGCCTAATTGAATTTTAGATTGTGCTGTAACCCAAATTCTGGAGCTTCCACTATCAATCAGCTCCTAATTTCCATGTTACAGGCTGTTGGAAAATTTACATTTAGGAGCTGATTGGTTGGTACATTATCTCTCTTCACTTTATCTCTCTTCAAAGTTTTAGACACCTCCCCTTAGATCTTTATGGAAAAAAATATACATTAATTAAAAGAATCAATCAATAAAAACATAATAAAATAAAAACCTTAATATCTCAGGGCAAAATTACACTGGAAACGTAAATACCGGAATGTAACTTGGATAGCTTGGTTGCAATATAGAGTAAGAGTTCTAATTTAATTCATATAGATAACAGAATACCCACAAACCATATGATACCATTGCTGTCCCTTCATAAATGGTAAATACAATTTTAATGCAAACATCCCAGCTTTGCAGTTACAGTACATCTCTGCAACATAAATATGGAAGGAACAACTTATTAAAAGAATAACATGTTAAAATTAGAGGTGAACAGTTTGGTTTTGTTGAAAACTGAACACACACTAAATTTGGGGATCTGAGTAGAACCGAGTTTGGATCAATTTTGAGGGTCTGAGTGAATCGAGTCCTGAGTTGGGTTTTCCGTAGATTTCAGAGCTTGGATTAAAAAAAAATGAATTTTTGGGTTTTGGATAGCATGTAAGTCCCCCCCCCCCCCCCCCCCCTTGTGATTTCAGGTGTCCAAAACCAAAACACTTGACTGTGGTTTAGCAAAACCAAAACATGACGGTGATTGAGAACCAAGACAAAGGGTCCACGCGCATCTAAGATTAAAAACGTGTTTCATATTCTAGAATACATGTCCTGTGTCCCATTCCTGTAACATACATGGCCTATTTCTCTCGGTTTCTACTTTAACACGTCTGATAGCCCCCAGGTTCATTCTGACGGTGAGCTGCTCCACTGTATTGTGTTGGTCGGCCCTCACGCACCTTTGTAGCTGATGCTCACCTCTCACGTCAATGGCACGTGGTGCTTTGCAGTTTCCACGTTGGTTATTTGCCATGGTGCCATTTACCAGTCACGGTACACCGTCACCACAGCAACATGCAAACAGTTCACAAACTGCGCTGTGTCAGAGATACTGCTAACCTTGGCCTGAAAGCCGATAATCATCCCTTTTTGCAACTCGGATAAATCACCCCTTTTACCCATAACAGCAACGAGTGTTATGGGTGCATACAGCCTGTCGTCCACCTTATATACCCACCAAGCCAGTGCATGACACATGACGTACTTCATGGGCTACGCACTGCCGATGTCAGATGTAGGAGGTGGTCATTATAATGTGACGCGACTGTGCGTATACAGGTACTTGATTATTTTGTCACATGACAAGATAATCACGTTGTGTGCCAAGCTAAGGGCAGGTGGCAGACTGAAAGAAATCAGTAAGTCGGTAAAGGTCAGGAAAATGGGAAATCAAAGACAGGTTAAAAAAGAAGAATCAACCAAAACAGCCAATGCATAATAGGTTTCTCACAAGGCAGCAGATAATACAACATCACTAAGGGGGGAGGGATGTGTCAAGGCTTGGAGAGAGATAAAGTGGAGAAGTTGCCCAAAGCAACCAATCAGTTACTAACAGCGGATCACTGTGCTTGAGCAGCGGCCATCTGAGCAACCCTCAGTTTGAAATCTGCATTGGTAGACACAGACACTGGTCTTGGCACTCCCACAAAATGGAGGTGAAAATCCTCCATTTTGGGAAATGCTTCCATTTGCCACACCCCTTCCCACCCCTCACAACCACAGCCTGTCAATCAGGCTGCGTCTTAAGGGGCAATGTGTCCAACGATGCAGGATCCATTCTGCGCAAGCTCAGTACAGAAAACATTGGAGATGTACGTAAACCATTGGGTTTGCATACAGCTCTGAATCAGCCAAGTTCAGAAATAATAAGTAAATCAAAAATGTTTACATAAAACCACAACTTTGTGTCAATCACGTGACAAATACAAAACATAGAGCAGTTGCATACATATTTTTTTAGATATTGCTACTGACTGAGGGGCATATGTATCAAAGCTTACAGAGAGATAAATTACCAATCAACCAGCTTCTAACTGTCATTTTTCAAACACAGCCAGTAACATGGCAGTTAGGAGCTGATTGGTTGGTACTATACAGATCCTCTCTCCACTTTATCTCTCTGTAAGCTTTGATAAATATGCCCCATAGTCCCATTATATTTGCATTTGCAAAAGTGCACTAACAAAAGACCAGATTTATGTTTATTATATATAGCTATATTGATACACATATTTATCTATATATATTTATGTATATATAAATATATATAATGTGCATATAGGTGTGTGTGTGTGTGTGTGTGTGTGTGTGTGTGTGTGTGTGTGTGTGTGTGTGTGTGTGTGTGTGTGTTTGCGTGTGTTAGTGATGGCCAATTGGTGGACCCATATAGATCTGTCAGATCAAGTTGGGATCATCATGTCTGTAATTAAAAAAAGAATGTAATTGAGGAAACAATATCGGTCTTCCCCAAGATTGATATTATTTTGGTACAGTTAGTGCAGCAGGAAAACCGTGCATGTAAGTTAAGATTAAAAAAACTTCCCACATGGGCAGTGGGACAGGAGGTGCCAGGGAACGGTTAGGATATCACTGCTTACACATTGTCATTTTTGGATCACTTCTACCAATACTGTACATCCTGTCTCAAAAATCGTGAAGCATCAGGCGTAAATCTCATTCTCTCTGAACTATCAGGAATCAGTGTTCATCCCTAGCATGTGTGTATATGTATGGTGAATTTTGTTAATAAAAATTAATAAAATGTTAAAAAAATATACCTTAGGAAGACATGCTGTATATTGGGACATTAATGCTTAATGCTATGACCCTTAATGCCATTTTGAATGATTGTAATGAACTATTTTTTCTATTATTTAATACCATTTGAAGACACTTTATTAATAGCTACTTGCAAAATATCATCTGCTGCTGCATATGTACTGTAGATTTGTGCAAATGTGCCTATCTGTGTATGTTTACACATAAATGGTGTCTTTCCAAATGATATGTTTTGGCATGTGGGAAAATGGGAATGGAATTATTGCAAAACTTCAGGTGCATATGAAAATGAGAAAGGGGAAAAGTATTTACAAAATCACTTTAAAGTTCAGAGTAATGAACTCCGAATTTGGTACTGGCCTCTTAGATAGTTTAAACATTTTACTGTACTTCTTAGAGGCACCAAGACTGGGTTCATTTTTCTTTTTGAATATACTGTATGGCAAATTATGCACAGGGCCCCTGACAAATTCTTGGCGATGAAATGCATTAGGTGCCCTCCTTCCCTCTTTGTCTGGAGATCTTGATTATCGCCCTGATTCACAGCACCCACTCTGGGTCATATAATGCTTTGTTGTCATGCCACTTTCTTGTTGGCATGACAACAAGCAGTTATATGACCCAGAGTGGATGCTGTTATCATGCAGTGTTAGGGACCACCAGTATCACAGAAACCTTGCCAAGGTCCGGTGGCTTAACCATATATTTGCAAAAATATGTAACTAAGATCTCTGAATTTTCTATTATGTAGTATTCAATCAAAAGAAATATTTTCTGTGTGAGCGCACAGAAAGAAATTTATATATTTTGTTATATGCTGCTGGTTTAATAATTAATTTATTAAAAGACATACATTAGATAGACATTAACAAGAAAATACAATACAGTAATAAAATACAATAAAATCAATATATATCAGCTATTGCTGGTTGGTTTTTAATGGGTTAGTAATCTGCATGCAGTGCCGGCCAATTAGTAGTTGGTTTGGAAAAAGCACAGTCTTTTAGTACAGTCCTTACTGAGAAAATATATAGAGAGTCAGCTTTCTCCCTCCTGTGGGATTTCACAATAGTATTGACTTTTGAGCTGCTACAAAACTCTCAGTTGGAAGTAACAAGAAAAATCACAGTGTAGTATTCAATCAAGTCATGGTGTGCTGGGGAAAACTTTTTAATTTTTCTTGTTAATATATAAAACCATGCTGGGTATGCCCTTAAAAAATAGCAGCTTTACATTTCGTAGCTAAATCGGCAAAAAATTGGCACTTTCGGTAATGTAAAGATGTTATTAAACCTGGAGAAGTGAAAACGAATTCATAAAGCAGTGATAAGTGCAAGGTGGTAACGCACCAGCCACTCAATATGTAAATTAACAGTTATGAGCTGATTGGCTGGTGCGTTATCACCTTGCACTTATTACTGCTTTATCACTTCTTTATCCATTCTCCAGGCTTAATACATCTGCCCCCGTGTCTTTTCACCATCTTGATATACATTTATGTTCTTCCCGCAAAAATGGGCACACTTTTCACAAAAATGGACACCTCAGTGTGTAACCGAAAAGAGGCATAACGCAGCATTTATCTGTTGTGGGCACATGTTGTGCATGTATGAGTGACGCCTGTTAGACTTAATTAATGAAATATTAAAATATTTACATGTTCATAGTTAGCGCTGATGGTTCATTACCAAGTAGTCTTTACAAATAAATTACAGACTTTATTCCTGATTATTTTTTTATTGTGTATGAAACTGCTATTTCTATCCTTTAATGCTGCTCATTCTGCTGCCTAATTCAGTAACTGCAAAAGACGTGTTGATAAATGTATTAAGTCAACATGTTTTTTGTTATGGCATTAGTACAAAAATAGGAGTTTACACATTTGCAAGCTCAATTATATAGTACATAACTCAGTATAAAAAGAAAATGACTCAGTAGAATAGAAAAAAAATGTGCTTATATAATTTGCTAGCTGGAAACATGACATTATTTAACAAAAATTGTGCCTGTTTTGTCACCACAGTAGGTTTTTGTTCAAGTTGCTCATTGTACCCTGACAAACACATGCATGCTAGCCAGACCTGCAAATGACTTTTCATTTTCTCTGAACTGGTGTATTCTGTATTATAGAGTATAATCAATCAGCAGGCTACCACTATAGATAAAATAATGAACACGGACATCAGATGCATGTAGTAGACAAATGGAGCCATGTTTTTAATTACTGTTTGATGCATTTGTACACGGATGGGCAATGTTGCCTTGGTATATGGCTTTCTTTAAAGAAATAATATTTATTAACCTGAAATTTCATAGTTTTTTTTTTTTTTTTACATTTATAGTCAATTATAAATTTTTTTAAACATATCCCCATAAAGTATCTATTTAATTTTGTCCAAAAGGTAGTTTTGCTGGAAAGAGGCCTGGGTGGGTAGGTAGAGAGGCTTTTGTTGTCCCAATATTTAATTTGAGAATTTACGAGGAATTCTTTAAGTTAAACGTCAAGAACTGAATTTTAGGAAGATCTTTTTTTTCTTTCGTCTCATTTTTTATGTTATATATTTAATTGCTATGACGTACATTGTGTATGTATGTTTGTACTATGATGTCAACTTATTATTTGGGTGGGATGTAATACCGCCAGAACTCAAGTGTTTTTTTTTAAAGGGGCAATTATTTTCAAGGCATGGTTTTCCCTTGTAAGTTATTGCCCATTTAAGAAAATGTCTGAGATCGATCAGCATCTTGCACGGCCAGTGAACCCAGGCGGCATTACACCCCACCTTCTATTTCCATTACATGGCCTTTACATCAATAAATAACATGAGTATGAGATTGCTATATCACTTTTTTTATTATTTCATTGCAAATTAGTTCTGAATTAATTTACAAGCTACATTTTATATGCCCTATTTCAGGACTTTTGGAAAGATCATATTTCTATATAACACTTGTTAAATTGTCAACTTTATTGTGGAAAAAAATGATATACAAATGTGTTATTTATATGAAAGTGCAATTTGAAATCTATGGCATGACCTTTCCTCAATAAATGAATAAATAACTTTTCATGTTCGCTTTGTTTCTTTCAAATACGGTAGTTATGCGTTTGCACCTTAATTTCTTTTTCAGATGTGTTATTTTTTATTTAGACAATCGCAATTCTTCTGTTTTTAAAACTCAGACTGCGAATTTGTGTCAAGCAGAGAAATGGGCAAGAAAAATTTTGACAAGTAACTTCGAAGTACTTTAGTAGTCTTGGCTCATCATGACATATATCGCTGGATAGTTTTTCACAAACTATAATAATAAATGACTGTGGACATTAAACATAGTGAAAATAAAGTAGTAGCCAATACTGTATATTGTTTTTTACATAAAGTGTTTGTGCTTTATATTTTTATTTTATTGACAAATCAATAAATTAATGTAGTTTGTATTGTAGGGAATAAGACTTTACATAAGAATTACATGACCACATCAATGCGTAAGGCTACTGGCTAACTGCATGTAGGCAATTTATACTGTATGTCTCTGACATGAATTTAACTATATCCACAATGTAAACAGTATAAGATATTTTATGCCTTATAACATAAAAATGTTATTTACTGTTTATTTAGAATATGAAAACAAGTGATGCACTAAGTAAAGGCACACTTAAGCAGTTCTCCAGAGTCCTGTGACAATTTGCACACATACCACTTTACAGTACCAGTAATTCTGTAGTGTGTTTGTGTAATCACAAATTCCAATGTTGTACGTGACAGTTTGTCAAGCCATGAATTCCACTGCTAAAAATCTGGTTAACTCTGTTGATTAGAACTAAGAAATTGTTTCCACTATGGTTCTACTGTTAAAGGCTAACTATTAACAAAAATATTTCTAGAAAACAGGCAACCTTAAAACTGGGTTATATGAGTATAAGATAGTGTAAGCAAGAGAAGTAAAAGGTACATGAGGGGAGAAGGCCCTGCTCTTGCGTGCTTACAATCTGAAAGGTGAAGGGATAACAGACTGAAGTGACACAGAAGGGGTAGACTGTGAGCGTGGACATGAAGGTTAGGAGGACAGCTGTTGGGGTTTGGTGAAGAAATAAGTCTTGAGAGCCCGTTTGACATTTTATAGTAAAGTGGAGGGTCAGATGGGGAGAGGTAGAGAATAACAGAGATAGGGAGCAGCACATGCAAAATCTTGTAGGTAGGAGTTGGAGAAGGTAATCAAAAAACAGGAGAGTCGGAGTGCTTTAGCAGAGGTGTAAAAGGGAGAAGAGTGGGTGAGGGCTTCGAAAGTGAATGCAAAGAGCTTGAATTTGATTCTGAATGGGAAGGGGAGTTAGTCAAGGGCTTGTAAGAGAGGGGAGGTGGATGTAGTGCGTTTGGTGAGAAATATGAGACGGGCAGCAAAATTGCAGATAGATTGGAGTGGAGAGAGGCATACTGTATGTCAGGGAGGCCAGAAAGGACAAGATTACAGTAGTGCAATCTGGAGATGACCATTGAGTAGATGAGGGTCTTAGCAGCATCCTGGGTGAGAAAGGGTCTGCTTATGGTCAAAAGCCATGCACAAATGATTGACTTAAGGGATATCCTGGCAAAATTAAAATGAGAACAGGCCCTTTATAAAGACAAAATAGAAGCCCCTGGACATCTCTTTAAGATGATCACCCTAATATCATGGCACTGACGCTAATTTGAAGGCCAAAGCACAAAATAAAGTAGGGCATAAATATGTGATTATTAAATTTAGCAGCAACTTAGTTTTACAAATACTCTGCTTTAAAAGTAGCAACATATTTGCAGGTTTTACAGAACAATCTACGGTGTAATTCTAAAAGGTGCAAATCTTTATATTTGAGGACCTATCACCTGTATCATTAGCTCAGAGTAGAGCACCAAAATTTCTAATGAAAACTATGGACTTCCTCTTTTATCTTTGACAATACACCATATACTTGAAGGGTTAAGGTACAGGTTGTTTCTATAATTTGAAATACAAGCCCTTAACCCCAACAGCACCTCATCCATAAGACTCAACTGCGTACACTTTCTAGTGTTCAGCATTTACACATTGTCAATTTTTATATTTCTAGACTGAATTTCTTATATTCTCAAGCAAGCCTATTAGACTTCTCGACCTCTAAGTGTTTCTTTGTTTATGCTGAGGGCTTATTGAGTATTATGTACTTACTTATGCCTCTGGTTACAGCTAACATTTGATTCTCTAAACACAGAAAGTCAGCTTTACCCATAGTAATATTTGTCAGGCTTCATGCAGGTACTGATCATTTAAAAACGTATTTCTGTCATTACTGATCACCTTTAGCAGAAGTTTACAGTTCCTAAATCTAATAATGATGATCCACATCTGTAGTAGCGCAGGCAGGGGGGGGTTATGAGTACCCAGAAATGCCCTCGATGGATCAAAACTTTAAAAAAAAAAAACGTAAATGCAATGTTTTTGCCAAAATTGGAGCTACTTCGGAGGTAGAAGCTATCCCAGGCTTGATCCACTCTACCATGTGTGTCATGTCTGTATACTTTCAGTCTGTCTCTCACTTGTTTTTGAATTCATTTAATTTTGTGTGAGTGCTACTGTATACTGTTTTTCTACTTGCACACTCTGAACTCATGGTTGTATTCATGTCGCTATTATGCATCATGGTTGTCATGTAAATTTTAATTATGCGTTCTTATGTTTCTTTTAATGTTTATTGTATTCATGGCTGTATGTCTGGGGTTGCAAAATCTGTGGTGCCCTGTAAATAAGGATGATAATGATAATGATGATGATAACTGGCTTTGGGAGGTATCCAATTAGAGCTGATCCATTTTCCGCTGATGAAAACAGCAAGATATCGCGATTACTGACCAATGGTCATTATCCTGTTACAGGCCATTTTCATCGCCCGAAAATAGAACCGCAATCATGCAATAACACATAAGATTATTAAATGAATAACGAACCAATTTGTTCCATTCTGATGTAATAATTATTGATAACTAAATCCTTGACTAAGCGCACATCTTTCAAACACAACATTTTTTATTAAACAATAATCACATAAAGACACTAAAGGTTAAAACAGAAAGAGACTTGTACAGTTGCTACTTTGAGGCCAGGAGTCCTTTATCCAATGGGAGCTCAGGAGTGTTAGTTAATACATGCGTTAAATGTAACTGTTTTAAATGAATAATAAAGGACAGTTGACAAGCTGTGTTTGAAAAATGGCAGGAACTGATTGGTTAATAGTGTTCCTCTATTCACTTTATCTCTCTCCAAGCCTTGATAAATCTGCCCCAAAGTTTGTTCTGCACGGACGATGAAAATGGCCATTGAGAAGCATTGTACTGCAGAAGTAATTTTAAATTACCTCATACTTGTGGATAGTCACAGCTAATTCAGAGTTATTCAATTTGTATTTGGGTAATAATGCTATATACTGTATGCATTGGTTGACAGTAGGGCACGGGGAACTCCTTTACTTGTTCTCTTTCAGGTGGTTGCTGCTCAGAGAAACAAGCCAGACTAGATAATGATAATGATAATTTCTTCTCATCACTTCTTGTGTCAATAATAAATAACATCCAGTATCCAGTGCCAGATTAAGGTCCACATGGGCATGGAGCAGAAAATTATGAAGTGTCTATTATATACAGCTGCAGGGGGGCGTAACCAGTGCTGTGTGGATGTGGTCTACCACTATTTGAATAACATAGTGCTCTGCAACTGCCACTGCAAAAAAGACCAGGAACAGAGCATTGTGTCCACCCCCCTCCGCGACTTGGTATCGCCAGGACCATGCATTCCTTATAGCCCCGGCTGAGTGGGCTGTTTTAACTCTCCTCTGTGAGGGTGGAATTATCTCACCCCTTTTAACCCCTTTGTGGGTGGAATTTTGAAAAATCCCTTCTTAATGGGTACCTACGACACAAAAGCAAGTTACTATCAACATGTCAAGCTCCTAGTCCTTATAGTTCAGGAGATTTTGTGATGAGTTAGTGGTATGTACCTTTTAGATATATAGATAGATAGATATATAGATAGATAAAGTATATAGAGATTTCCCATCCAGATGTTATCATGTTCAGATCCATCAGTTCTTTTCTTTCATCTACAGTTGAATAAATAACCTTTGATTTACAATCTATATCACTTTTTTCTCTATCTAGCTGAGATATATATATATATATATATATATATATATATACAGTATGTGACTACCCATGGATTATAGAGAATACATAGTGAACCTGGTTCAGGACTGATCTACATGTACTCTCATAACTGGATATACAGTGCATCCAGAAAGTATTCACAGCGCTTCCCTTTTTCCACATTTTGTTATGTTACAGCCTTATTCCAAAATGGAATAAATTAATTTTTCCGCTCAAAATTCTACACATAACACCCCATAATGACAACGTGAAAAACGTTTTTTTTGAGATTTTTGCAAAGTTATTGATAATAAAAAACTATGAAATCACATGTACATAAGTATTCACAGCCTTTGCTCAATACTTTGTTGATGCGCCATTGGCAGCAATTACAGCCTGAAGTCTTTTTGAATATGATGCCACAAGGTTGGCTCACCTATCTTTGGGCAGTTTCACCCATTAATCTTTGCAGCGCCTCTCAAGCTCCATCAGGTTGGATGGGAGACGTTGGTGCACAGCCCGATTTAAGTCTGGGCTCTGGCTGGCCCACCCATGACATTAACAGAGTTGTGAGGAAAGAAGAGGAAAAAGGGCTGTATTATCGGTGCACAAGAAGAAGATCCGATCTGATTATCGCATCCACTTATATTGTTTAAAATTTAACTTTTATTATTATATATTTAAGAATCGTGCAAATTGATTACACACAAACTAGGAGTATAGGCGAAACATAGAGGTTAAAATATGACATAGACAAAACATAAAAGTGCAATAGAATATAATAAAGGTGATCAAAAGATTAAAAAATGTGTCCGCGTGTTTACTCTAACGTCTACGTATTATATTGATAATTGATTATATAATTATTACTATATTTGTCTAGTTAGTGAATGATATCTCAAGAGGACATTTTGGGAATGTGAATAAGACAATTGGAAATAAAGTATTATCACTTATACAACACTATGTTCTAATGGTTAGGTGTATATATTAATATTATCACGCGAAGGGAGACATCTTCTTCATTAGGAACTTATGACACCTTGAAGTAGTTCCAAATCATGTAGGTATAATCACGTGACAACCTATTCCAGTATTCGGATATTAGTATCATATATCCTAGATTTCAGTGTTTGATATACATATTTTCTTTATACATAAAAGAAAAGACACCCTCTATACTGGGAACTGATAATTCCTTAAGGCTATTCGGATTCAATTCCTGTACGCTAAAATGCAGTCACATGGATTTCAGATGGTATGTTATTAAATGTTTGACATACTGTTACCGTGAGCTCTCATTAATTAATAAAATTATGATGTTATAATACCAAGGTGTATGCTCTATTTTTATCCCTAGAGGGCAAACGCCTTCTTTATTTTGGGACTGGTAACACCTTAAGGCTATTCAAAGTTGGATCAAATATCCTGCAGTAGTCGTCATGATATCTTATCAAATAGAGTATGGGAAACACGATGTCATATCTTTGATCTGTTATAATGTTGAGGTGTATACTCTATTTATATCCCTAGAAGGAAAGCACCTTCATTATAAGGGACTGGTAACACCTCCCCAATACTCTATATGTTCATAGTATTTTTGTCGTTACATGGGAAAACACCTCCACTGTTACACGACACTGATAACTCTTAAGTGATTATATATATTGAGCCGATAAATCGTATGTCACCACCCAGTATTTCACCAGGTTACCATGAAATAAGTTTATTATGGTTTATACACATCACATGACTGTAGTATATTTTTATCTGGAATAATTAGAATGTTAAGATTAAAGCAAAAGGAAGGAATTATCTTAGTATCTAGCTTCACTATATCTTAAGTGTTTTCATATTTTTATTGCAAGATGTGATCTGAACTTTTTATTCCGGTTGTCATTATTAGCTTGTATCACAGGTGTCTCATAACATTTCTAAATTTGTCTTATATAAGTGCAATATTTCCTTTCCCCACTATGTATAATCGCCTCTTGTAACGTATGTTATTACATACGCTCTATTAACTGATACAGTGTTACTACTGGCCTCACTGAGACATTGATTAATGCCACATTTGGTTGGTCATCACCTGTCAGCTACTTAGCACTGGTGCTGTTTGAGAAAACATTATCCCTGCATTCAGTATAAATGTGTCCTGAATGCTTCTGTGTGCTTATTACAAAGTATAGATTGAAACATTTGTATACTGTTTAGCAATGTCAGTTGCAACAAATGTTTCAATCTATACTTTGTAATAAGCACACAGAAGCATTCAGGACACATTTATACTGAATGCAGGGATAATGTTTTCTCAAACAGCACTAATGCTAAGTAGCTGACAGGTGATGACCAACCAAATGTGGCATTAATCAATGTCTCAGTGAGGCCAGTAGTAACACTGTATCAGTTAATAGAGCGTATGTAATAACATACGTTACAAGAGGCGATTATACATAGTGGGGAAAGGAAATATTGCACTTATATAAGACAAATTTAGAAATGTTATGAGACACCTGTGATACAAGCTAATAATGACAACCGGAATAAAAAGTTCAGATCACATCTTGCAATAAAAATATGAAAACACTTAAGATATAGTGAAGCTAGATACTAAGATAATTCCTTCCTTTTGCTTTAATCTTAACATTCTAATTATTCCAGATAAAAATATACTACAGTCATGTGATGTGTATAAACCATAATAAACTTATTTCATGGTAACCTGGTGAAATACTGGGTGGTGACATACGATTTATCGGCTCACTATATATAATCACTTAAGAGTTATCAGTGTCGTGTAACAGTGGAGGTGTTTTCCCATGTAACGACAAAAATACTATGAACATATAGAGTATTGGGGAGGTGTTACCAGTCCCTTATAATGAAGGTGCTTTCCTTCTAGGGATATAAATAGAGTATACACCTCAACATTATAACAGATCAAAGATATGACATCGTGTTTCCCATACTCTATTTGATAAGATATCATGACGACTACTGCAGGATATTTGATCCAACTTTGAATAGCCTTAAGGTGTTACCAGTCCCAAAATAAAGAAGGCGTTTGCCCTCTAGGGATAAAAATAGAGCATACACCTTGGTATTATAACATCATCATTTTATTAATTAATGAGAGCTCACGGTAACAGTATGTCAAACATTTAATAACATACCATCTGAAATCCATGTGACTGCATTTTAGCGTACAGGAATTGAATCCGAATAGCCTTAAGGAATTATCAGTTCCCAGTATAGAGGGTGTCTTTTCTTTTATGTATAAAGAAAATATGTATATCAAACACTGAAATCTAGGATATATGATACTAATATCCGAATACTGGAATAGGTTGTCACGTGATTATACCTACATGATTTGGAACTACTTCAAGGTGTCATAAGTTCCTAATGAAGAAGATGTCTCCCTTCGCGTGATAATATTAATATATACACCTAACCATTAGAACAGAGTGTTGTATAAGTGATAATACTTTATTTCCAATTGTCTTATTCACATTCCCAAAATGTCCTCTTGAGATATCATTCACTAACTAGACAAATATAGTAATAATGATATAATCAATTATCAATATAATACGTAGACGTTAGAGTAAACACGCGGACACATTTTTTAATCTTTTGATCACCTTTATTATATTCTATTGCACTTTTATGTTTTGTCTATGTCATATTTTAACCTCTATGTTTCGCCTATACTCCTAGTTTGTGTGTAATCAATTTGCACGACTCTTAAATATATAATAATAAAAGTTAAATTTTAAACAATATAAGTGGATGCGATAATCAGATCGGATCTTCTTCTTGTGCACCGATAATACAGCCCTTTTTCCTCTTCTTTCCTCATGTATCTAGTATAGCTGTAGTTGGTTGCACCCCCGAAGCAAATGGTAATTACCAGTAACATAATAGGGGTCTGACATTGAACTTATGTTTCATACCTTAATTTGACAAAAAAAGAGTGTGTGTGCAGATACAACATTGATCTCCATTAACAGAGTTGTCCTGAAGCCACTCCTTTGATATCTTGGCTGTGTGCTTAGGGTCGTTATCCTGCTGAAAGATGAACTGTCGCCCCAGTCTGAGGTCAAGAGCGCTCTGGAGCAGGTTTTCATCCAGGATGTCTCTGTACATTGCTGCATTCTTCTTTCACTGTATCCTGACTAGTATCCCAGTTCCTGCCACTGAAAAACATCCCCACAGCATGATGCTGCCACCACCATGCTATACTGTAGGGATGGTATTGGACTTGTGATGGGCGGTGCCTGGTTTCCTCCAAACATAACGCCTGGCATTCACGCCAAAGAGTTTAATCTTTGTCTCATCAGACAATTTTTTTTCATAGAATTTTGTTTCTAATGATCTGAGAGTCATTCAGGTGCATTTTGGCATACTCAGATGGGCTGCCATGTACTGTTTACTAAGGAGTGGCTTCTGTCTGGCCACTCTACCATACAGGCCTGATTGGTGGATTGCTGCAGAGATAGTTGTCCTTCTGGAAGGCTCTCCTCTCTCCATAAAGGAATGCTGTAGCTCTGAAAGAGTGACCATCGGGTTCTTGGTCACTTTCCTGACTAGGGCCCTTCTCCCCCGATCGCTCAGTTTAGATTGCCGGACAGCTCTAGGAAGAGTCCTGGTGGTTCTGAACTTCTTCCATTTATGGATGATGGAGGTCACTGTGCTCATGGGGACCTTCAAAGCAGCACATATTTTTCTGTACCCTTCCCCAGATTTGTGCATCGAGACAATCCTGTCTCGGAGGTCTACAGACAATTCCTTTGACTTCCTGCTTGGTTTGTGCTCAGACATGCACTGTCAAGTGTGGGACCTTTATATAGACAGGTGTGTGCCTTTCCAAGTCATGTCCAAGCAACTGAATTTACCACAGGTGGACTCCAATTAAGCTGTAGGAACATCTCAAGGATGATTAGTGGAAACAGGATGCATCTGAGCTCAATTTTGAGCTTCATGGCAAAGGCTGTGAATATTTATGTACATGTGAATTTTTTGTTTTTTTATTTTCAATAAATGTGCAAAAATCACCAAACAACTTTTTCACATACTCATTATGGGGTATTGTGTCTAGAATTTTGAGGGAAAAAATGAATTTATTCCATTTTGGAATAAGGCTGTAACATAACAAAATGTGGAAAAAGTGAAGCGCTGTGAATACTTTCTGAATGCACTGTAACAGAGGAATCATTTCTTACAAAATTACTTTTAAGAATAACCTTTATTATAAACTTATTAAGATCTAAATAAAGTCTAAATGCATTCAGTTATCACATTGGTGTGAATGAAAAACGTGCTTAATGCTAGGGATGAGCGGGTTTGGTTCTTTGAGGTCCGAGCTCGGATCCGATACAGGCTCGATTTTTTGCGCCTAACTCGGATCCAAAAATGAGGCAAAATGTCATCATCCCACTGTTGGATCTCACGGGTTTTGGATTCTATATAAGTCCCCAGTAATTGGCACCATCTTCACTCCGGACTTAGAGAGTGCACAGGATGTATTCCTTCTGTGCTGCTGTAAGGGAAGGGGAAGGAGTGAGCAAATGGGACAGGAGAGAGCAGATGGGGGCAGTAGAGAGCAAAGGGGGCAGGAGAGTGCAGTGCTGTTTGTGTAGGTGTGCTGTGTCATTCACTGTGTAGGGCTCTGCACAGTACAGTAGTGCACTGCATTAGCATACTGTGGCTGTGAATAGGATGGGCCAGGTGTTGTTCTCTATCTATAAGTGGCTGTGTACTGCTGTACACTACTGCTATATATCTCTGTGCGATCCAAAGCCAAAAATATATTTAATTTAATTGGTGCGTCACTCAGTACTGCGGCTGACATACACTAACACTACTGCCATATCTGTGTGTGATCCAAAGTCAAAAATATATTTATTTGGTGAGTCACTCTGATTACTAGTACTTAAGCTGCCGTACACTACTGCTATAAATCCTCTGTGTGTGATGCAGAGCAAAAAATATATTTCTATTTTTGCATTACTCAGTGACAACTACCAGTACTGCCACACAATACTGCTGTATATCCTCTGTGTGTGATCCAGAGCAAAAAATATATTTCTATTTGGTGCATCTCTCTGACTACTAGTACAGCGGCAGCCGTATACTACTGCTATATATCCTCTGTGTGTGATCCAAAGCCAAAAATATTTTTCTATTATGTATTTGAAAGGGGTGCTCTGTCTGCTCTATCTGAAAAGGGTGTAAAAATAAAATAATAAAATCTAAAAACAAAAAGCCCAAAACTATTATTATAAAAAATGTTTTATTTTTTTGTTTGTGCTGTACCCCAATGTACTATAGTCAGACCGCAGTATGGGTGTGATTCAGATCTGATCCTTGGGCTGCTAATTTTGCTTTCCTGCATTCAGATAGTCACCGCCTCTAAGGGGAGTGTATTTTCACCATGCAAGTGTGCGATCCTATCTGTACGCTGAGCTGCTAAAATCAACCATGTGCAGTATCTGTACAGCCCAGGACTTACTCCTACATTGCGATCAAATCAGGCTGATCGGGGCTGGAGCTGATGTCAGGCACCCTCCCTGAAATCGTTTGGAAATGCCTGAATTTTTACGGACACTCACAGTAAACAGTCAGTCGGTGTAGTCAACAACAGTGTGTAATTATTATATATATATATGTATATTTCTGATTCATTTTTGCGACACTGTAACCGCCAGTGTGTGATATAAATAATACTTCTACATATTTTTGACTAATTTGTGCGACACTGTAACAGCAGTGTGTGATATAAAAATAATATATACAGTATATATTTGATTTAAATTATTATTTTGTGCTGTGTAATCCCAGTATACATCCAGGGACTGCAGCTGCTTCGTCCATCTAGGGGTGTTCTGTCAGTCCACCCAAAATAAAAGGCATCTTATTTTTTCATATATTGTGCCGTATCCTCCAAGAATACATTGAGGCGTGCTCCGTCCATTTCAGGGTGTGGTGTCTGTAGCTCATATTCTTGTTATAACTTAGTGTCCTATTTTCATAACTCTTCTTATCATCACATTGTAATTAATTAAAATTAATAATTATTATAAATTAGCTAAATTTAAATTAAATGAATACACAAAAAAATCTCTCAACACTCATATAGTGAAATTTCTGCATATAGAAGATATCTAGGAGGAAATTAAGAATTTTACTCTAATAAATAAAATAAAATAAATAAAATTAAAATAAATTGAAATTAAAATAAATGAAATAAATTAAATCTACAATATTGTCTATTTTATTCTTCTTTGCCATAATCATCTTTTTGTGAACTAAAATCTTGAGCCTTGCCTAATGCATCTTTTTTTAAATACATAATTTTTTAATATTTTGTCCTCCCAGTATATACATCCAAGGGCTGCTGCTCCTTCGTCCAGCTACCTCGGTGCAACATTTTGGCCTAAACTGGATAAAAACAATATTGTGAGCTGTGAGGTGTTCAGAATAGTCTGTAAATGAGTGGAAATGAATGTTATTGAGATTAATAATACTGTAGGAATAAAAACACCCCCACATTCTGTTATTTTAGCTGTTTTGATGATTAAAAAAAAAAATCCATATCCAAAACCAAAACCCACAAGGGTGGTTTTGCCCAGTGCACACCCCTAGTGAAAACTAGAGCTGTGCGGCTGGCACTGTTAATGTTTTGTGTTTTGGTTTTGGATCTGGATCCTCGCTCGTGTTTTGGATCTGGATTGGTTTTGCCAAAACCACCCTTTCGGTTTTGGTTTTGGATCCGGATGATTTTTTAAAAATACACAAAAACAGCTAAAATCACATAATTTGTGGGTAATGTTGATCCTACGGTATTATTATCCTCAATAACATAAATTTCCACTCATTTCCATCTATTCTGAACACCTCATCACCTCACAATATTGGCCCTCATTCCGAGTTGTTAGCTCGGTAATTTTCTTCGCATCGCAGCGATTTTCCGCTATTTGCGCATGCGCAATGTTCGCACTGCGACTGCGCCAAGTAAATTTGCTAAGAAGTTTGGTATTTTACTCACGGCATTACGAGTTTTTTTCTTCGTTCTGGTGATCGTTGTGTGATTGACAGGAAGCGGGTGTTTCTGGGCGGAAACTGGCCGTTTTATGGGAGTGTGTGAAAAAACGCTGCCGTTTCTGGGAAAAACGCGGGAGTGGCTGGAGAAACGGGGGAGTGTCTGGGCAAACGCTGGGTGTGTTTGTGATGTCAAACCAGGAACGAAACTGACTGAACTGATCGCAGTGGCAGAGTAAGTCTCGAGCTACTCAGAAACTGCTTAGAAATTTCTATTCGCAATTTAGAGAATCTTTCATTCGCAATTTTGCTAAGCTAAGATTCACTCCCAGTAGGCGGCGGCTTAGCGTGTGCAATGCTGCTAAAAGCAGCTTGCAAGCGAACAACTCGGAATGAGGGCCATTGTTTTTTAGGCCAAAAGGTTAAACCGAGGAAGCTCGATGACTTTTCTAAGTGACACAAAAGGGCGGCACAAACACCTGGCCCATCTAGGAGTGGCACTGCAGTGGCAGACAGGATGGCAGATTTAAAAAATAGGCCCCAAACAGCACATCATGCAAAGAAGAAAAAGAGGTGCACCAAGGTCGCTGGATGGCTAAGCTAAGCAATACAAGTGTGCAGCACAAACACAGGGCCCATCTAGTAGTGGCACTGCAGTGGCAGACAGGATGGCACTTAAAAAATTAGTCTCCAAACAGCACATGATGCAAAGAAAAAAAAAAAAGAGGTGCACCAAGGTCACTGGATGACTAAGCTAAGCGACACAAGTGTGTGGCAAAAACACCGGCCCCACTAGGAGTGGCATGCAGTGGCTGAATGCCAAAAGTGGCTCGCAATTTTTCGGGCCACCGACAGCATCTCCTGTACACCCCTGTCATTTCTCAAAAAATTCTGCACCACCAAATTAAATGTATGTGCAAAACATGGGACGTGCTGGAGTTTGCCCAGATGTAATGCACGCACAATATTGCTGATGTTGCCCGATATCATAAATCCCCAGGAGAGTCTAAGTGGGGTAAGCCATTGTGCAATGATGTCCCTCAGTTTCCGTAAGAGGTTGTCAGTGGTGTGCCTCTTACGTAAACTGGTGATACATAGCGTAGTCTGCCTAGGAACGAGTTGGCGTTTGCGAGATGCTGCTACTGGTGCCGCTGCTGTTGTTGCTGCGGGAGGCAGTACATCTGCCCAGTGGGCTGTCACAGTCATGTAGTCCTTAGTTTGCCCTGCTCCACTTGTCCACATGTCCGTGGTTAAGTGGACACTGGGTACAACCACGTTTTTCAGGACACTGAGGACACTTTTCTTTATGTCCCTGTACAGTCCGGGAATAGCTTTCCTAGTGAAGAGGAATCTAGATAGGATTTGGTACTGGGGACACACTACCTCCATCAATTGTCTAAATCCCACTGCACTAATGGCGGATACCGGACGCACGTCTAACACCAACATAAGTGTCAAGGCCTCAGTTACCCGCTTTGCAACAGGATGACTGCTGTCATATTTCATCTTCCTCGCAAAGGACTGTTGGACAGTTAATTGCTTACTGGAAGTAGTACAAGTGGTCTTCCGACTTCCCCTCTGGGATGACCATCGACTCCCAGCAGCAACAACAGCGGCAGCAGCAGCAGTTGGAGGACGTGGTTCATGATCTTTCCCTATTTTATCCTCCAAATTTTGTTCTCCATTATTATTCTGGAGTTATATAACAATATGCAGCACAGTAGAGCAAACCCTGTAAAAATTATTTGGATTACATATTAATAACCCCTTTATTTGGAGTAAATAATATACAGCACAGGACAGCACCACTAAACATATATGGCAGCACCAGAGGACTGGATTTATACAGCAGTACCACTGGACTTATACGGCAGTATCACTGGACTTATATGGCAGTATCACTGTACTTACACGGCAGTATCACTGGACTTATATAGCAGTACCACTGAACTTATACAGCAGCACAGGGACACCACCACTTGAATGATGCAGGACAACACAGCACCACTGCAATGGACTGGACTTATACAGCAGCACTGGACATATGGCAGCAGAAGATACCACCACTGTGACTGGACTGATGCAGCACAAGACACCACCACTGGACTGATGCAGCACAAAACAGCATCACTGGTCTGATGCAGCACAAGAAAGCACTGGAATGACACACATAAGACAGAGCAGGTCGCCACACCACTTTCCCGCACAGACAGACACTGAGGAGAGAGACACGTCCTCTCACTATACTCTCCAGGACTGTAGTGAAAATGGCGGCGACACGTGGCTCCTTATATGGAATCCAAAACCCGTGAGAATCTGACAGCGGGATGATAACGTTTTGCCTCGTTCTGGTTTCCGAGTCAGGTAGGAAAACCCAAGCCGGACTCGGATCCGGGCTCGGGATGTGATGTTCGGTAGGGTTCGGTTCTCAGAGAACCGAACCCGCTCATCTCTAGTGAAAACCGCTACTATGTAATAAGATAAGCTGTCATTCACTACTTTTATGTTCAGTATGAATATTTAGCATTTTACTAAGTAAATATCTTAAGGACACATTACACTTTATCATATTAAAGGTCTCAACTGACAGTGAAGAATCTTTTGAGAAGATTTCATGATAAACTCAGAAAGGTCTGAATTATTTTGCACATTGGTACTGGATCACCCTCCTGATGCGCAAAGTACCAAGGTTCAGTACTTTTCACATGTGCAGGACCCGTTCTGCATGTACACGAATGGTTCCTCATCACAGGATGCAATACAGCATCAGACTGTCAATGATTGAAAGCAGTGATGTGCACCGGACATTTTTCGGGTTTTGTGTTTTGGTTTTGGATTCGGTTACGCGGCCGTGTTTTGGATTCGGACGCGTTTTGGCAAAACCTCCCTGAATATTTTTTGTCGGATTCGGTTGTGATTTGGATTCGGGTGTTTTTTTTACAAAAAACCCTCAAAAACAGCTTAAATCAGTGGTTTTCAAACTTTTTTGAATCACGGCGCCCTAGAATATCAGAATTTTTTTCACGGCACCCCTAGGCCAAAAATTTCTTATTGAGAAATTTAGAAAGAAATATTACATTAAGTAGATCGCGTTTATATGTCATCCTTCGGGTCAGTTGTGTGGTGAGGGACAAGACTTCCTTCTGTTTGGTCACATATTTTATGACTGGCAGCCACCAGCACTGGTTTTGCCTATTATATTGACCATGAGTAATTTGAATTGGTCCTGGACCACCAACCCAGGGCACCCCTGCAAGTGTCCCGAGGCACCCCAGGGAGCCACGGCACACAGTTTGGGAACCTCCGGCTTAAATCATATAATTTGGGGGTCATTTTGATCCCATAGTATTATTAACCTCAATAACCATAATTTCCACTCATTTCCAGTGTATTCTGAACACCTCACACCTCACAATATTGTTTTTAGACCTAAAATTTGCACCGAGGTAGCTGTGTGACTAAGCTAAGCGACCCAAGTGGCCGACACAAACACCTGGCCCATCTAGGAGTGGCACTGCAGTGTCAGACCGAATGGCAGATTTAAAAAATAGTCCCCAAACAGCACATGATGCAAAGAAAAAAAGAGGTGCACCAAGGTCGCTGGATGGCTAAGCTAAGCGACCCAAGTGGCCGACACAAACACCTGGCCCATCTAGGAGTGGCACTGCAGTGTCAGACAGGATTCAAGGAAGAGAGAGGGGTCGCACAGACATTTATTTCAGAAGATTATATCCATATAATATTTTGTGTCCTTTCCCTTTAAATTTAATAATGCATATATATGCCTTTTATTGGGAGGTGCTCCAGGGAAATTGTAGCTATAGGAAGTCAAAAAAAGAAAGAAAGAATTCCCTATATTGGGCACACACGGACTGTATTATTTACATAAAGTCAACTATCTGTCATGATAGATGACCACTAATCTAAAATATAACTTTTATTGAAGTCTTTAAAACATAGGCGAAATATAGTGCACGTGAATAAATTGTGAAAACATAATAAAGTGAATTTAAAAGGCTTAGCCACTGTAATTGTTGTATTTCTTCACTGTCTCCAGTATCTGAACAATGTTGCAATATCTGTAGCAATGCTAGTTACTTTGTGTCTGCTATTGATACCTTTGTATCTAGGAGTGAAATGCTCGTGTTGCAATTTCAATATGCCACCACTATTTTAATTTCTACAGTGTGCATATCACTGACTAATTGTACTTATAGTGGATCATAACTTAAAGTGCCTCCTGTTATTAGGAAATTTGCTGCTCCTAGAAAAATTCCCTGTGCTGCTACTTCCTATATATGAAGCCTGAATTTATGATTTATTCAGGATGTCATTATTTATGATTTATGTATCACCCCCGAATATACATACGCGTGGCATGTGGGGATATTTAATATAACACATCCCACATGCCGTTTTTCTTATGCTGCTGACCTTAGGGCATTTGTATTTCTATATTGTATGGTTTTAATTATCTATAACGCTCTTTTGCTATGTGGTTATAATCCACACTTATTAATTCGTCAGCACCTCTTGCACACACGTGTGTAGTATATTGAAGGCTCTATGACACTTTCATATATATATATTTTTTTTCTCAACGATTTTTTATATTTGCTGCACACAGTGGGAGATTGATTCTATGTGCACACACTGGGAGATTTATTCAGAGACACTATATGTGTTGCCCCTCCTCTTACATACGGTGCAACAACCCCTTATGGTATATTCCCCCAATTAGGCACTTGTCACAAATCCCACACTGGGATGTATGTAGATATATACCCAGTTATCGGGGCTCCACATAAAGTGACTGCACAATGCAGCTCTGTTGTCCCGCAGCGTGTTGTATAGTAACGCCGCACGTATCAGCTGGAAGCCGCTAGCCGCGGCTCTCCTGTGTGGAAGCCCCGACTGACTCAGTGCAATGGGAGGGCTGTTTGCAGCGCAGTGTGCACACGGGTGTATCCTACGTGTGGAGCAGCAATTAATCCATTAAACAGGCACAAATTTATAACAGACTAGTAACATTATTGCATATATACAGTGGCTATGCTAAGTGGTGGAAAGGACACATAATGGTTGTGACCGATCCCCTAACGATCGTTTCGCATCTGCTTACTCATAGGAAACCCGATTTCCGGGTTTGAGGGAAATATATTCCCTGTCTCAGTCTCTCATTTGTCAACCATTTTGATTGACAGGTCCATTAGCCTATCCACAGTTCTTAATGTAATATCTCAATTTTCTGACTGTATTTCTTCATTGCTGATTCTTAAATCGAAATTACTGGGGCACAGTGGTCTTGGGAAGATCCTCTCCCTGTGTGGATGATTTCCATCTATATTCCATAATCTCCCATTCCCTCTTGTTTTTTATTAGGGGGGGGGGGGGTTGTTATTTCTGAAATATATTAGGATGGGCAAGTGGAATGCAGTGTGATGTAGCTCGAATAGGTTCCAGTGTAGTTAGATGGGGATTTATTAGGTTAGTTATTTTGGCTGGAGATTGCCTCCTTTGATGCAGGTTTCATCATTCTGTATACAGTTTAAATTGTGATTGGTATTAGTTGGTAAAGTGCTTATTATAGCTCGCTTGTACAGGAAAACAGTTCTCATTTGCACATTACTCCTCACCCCTTATTTCAGAGGTATCAGTTTAAATTAATTTATACACAGGAGATATTATTTAAATTTTGTGTCAGTGTTATCATTCCCGTCCAATTCTCTATCTGGAGATCTTTTATTTTCTGTATCATTGTAGATTAATGGGTAGGTATATCTATTATTCATAGATTTTATACTTGGGCGCCTAGTGCTAGGCTTGTGTTGTTTAGAGAACCTTTCATTCTCTTTTTCTTAGTTGATCAATATAGTGGTGGGTTAGTGATTTTTGTCTTCTGTGCATTGTGATAAATTATTCTTAACTGTGACATGTCTCTTATCGTTCTTGTGGAGCTATAGCATACTTAAGGTGCCTATTTTCTCTTAGTATATTCTTGTGAATATCATTCATATACTATTCAAAAAAAGTGAATTGATGTGAAACTGCAAACAATAAACAGAAATAACAACGTGAGACTAGTGAAGATATTTAATTGAATAATATGTGATATATAATATATAATATATAATAATATTATATAAATAATTTAAGGTGAAATGGTGATAGTAAATCCAATTTATTTGAATTGATTATATCTTGGTCATTTACCCCGTGGTCGGTTTAAGTGCTTGTCCCTACCACTATATTTTTAATATTTTTTATTTTTTATATTATTATCCTTTTGCCCAATTTTTCTCTATCCATAGTTTCTTGCTGATTGTTCCCTGCTGTCCTATCTTTCCAAGAAGGCCGAGAAATTGATGTGTTCATTCAGTCCATTCGGTTGGAGTCCATCCAATAGAAAGGTCCAACGACTCTCTTTCCTGAGCAGTTCTGAGCTCAGACTGCCTCCCCTGACTCCCAACTGGACCCGTTCAATTCCAAAAGCTTTTAGATCTTTTGTGTTACCTGCATGTCTCTCGTGGAAGTGTTTGGCCACGGTTGTTAATTGTTTAAATTTATTATGATCTTTTAAACAATTTCTTATAGAGCCTACATGTTCCAACACTCTTTGTTTCAAGGGTCTTGTCGTCATACCGACATACTTTTTGCCACAAGTACAAACAAGGCAGTATACTACTCCTGATGTTTTACAATTTATGTAGTCTTTGATTGCATGCATTTTGCCATATTTATCCTTGATCTCAGTTGTCTTCACCATGAATTCGCATGCTCTGCACTCCCCACATCTATGTGATCCTGTGGTCACTCTCTCTCTTCTCATAGTTTTATTCTTTGAGTTGTAGTGGCTGTGAACTATTTTGTCTCTAAGATTATTTGCTCTCCTCCAACTCATGGATGGTTTAGGTCCCAATTCTTTTGCCAAATCGGGATCTAATTTCAGAATTGGCCAGTGTTTGTTCAGGATTCCCTGTATCTCTTCCCACTCTGAACAGAAATCCCCCACAAATCTAATCACTTCTGGTTTTTTTGTTTCAACCTGGTTTGGGTATAGGAGTTGGTTCCTATCCAGCTGTTTTGCCTGGTGTCTTGCCTTTTTGATCGCTCTTTTTGAATATCCCCTTTTGAGAAGTCTGTCACTAAGTTCCGTTGCTCTCTGGTCAAAATCCTCTATTCCCGAGCAGTTCCTTCTCATCCTCAGGAATTCCCCTTTGGGGATTCCTTTGAGTACCGGGGGAAAGTGTGCACTAGATTTGTGTAGAACACTATTGGTCGCTGTATGTTTTCTATACAAATCTGTACCAATTCGACCATCTTTCATCTTCTTTATTCTTAGATCGAGGAATGTTACTTCTGAGTCGCTGACCTCATAAGTGAGTTTCAAATTAAGTCTATTGTTGTTTAGTATGTTGATAAACTCTATGAGTTTATCTTGAGGGCCATTCCACAAGATCAGCAGGTCGTCTATATACCTTAGCCATATTAAGATGTATTGAGTGTAGTTGTCCATCGTCTCGTGAAAGACGCAGGTCTCCTCCCACCATCCCAGATATATGTTTGCATAGGTGGGGGCACAAGCCGCCCCCATAGCTGTGCCCCGCACCTGCAAGTAATACCTGTCATCAAAGACAAAAAAGTTTTTCTGAAGGACAAAGGTCAAAAGTTTCAGTAGAAAATCTCCAAATTGAGTGTTCCCCTCTTTCTGAAGAAAATAGTTAACTGAGGCGATGCCCTCAGTATGCTGTATACTTGTATAAAGTGATTCTACATCACATGTTACAAGGAGGGTTTCTTCGTCCACATGTATTTCATTCAATTTACATAAAACATCTGTTGTGTCTTTGGTATATGATGGAAGTATGTCCACAAATTTTCTTAGATGAGTGTCCAGATATTTGCTGGCTTGTTCTGTCAGACCTTCAATCCCTGACACTATCGGGCGGCCTGGTGGTGTTTGCTCATCCTTATGGACCTTTGGGAGAAGATAGAATGTGGGGGTCTTAGGCTCCTTCACCTCAAGGAACTTTAGTTCAGTTTTATTTATAATACCAGAGTCATACGCTGTTGTTATTATCCGTTCATATTGTTTTTTATATGTTTCCATGGGATTTGATGGTAAGCGTTTATAGCACTGTGTATTAGTAAGTTGTTTTTTAGCCTCCTTGAGGTAAAGGTCTTTATCCCAAAGGACTATATTACCTCCCTTGTCAGAAGGTTTTATTTGGACATTATCCCAGGCTTCTATTTCGTGGAGTGCTTTCCTTTCTTCTTTTGTCATGTTTTCGTTCATATGGCACCGTAGCTTTTTTGTTTGCCACAGTGTATCTAAATCCTTGGATACCAGCTCCATAAAGGTACCTACTTTGGGGCAGATATTTCCTTGTGGGAAAAAAGTTCCCTTTCTTTTGCATATAGGTCTAACCATTGAGTTGGGGCTCTCATCCTGGTCCATCAGTTCTTGCAGCATCCGGATGGCATCTTCATCATCCACTGTTAGTTCTAAATTGGATTGTGTATCGCTGTGTTCTTCAACCCTGCATTTTTTGAGGGAGTAGAACTTCTTTAATAGCAGTTTTCTTCCAAAGAGATGGAGATCTTTCTCCCACTTGAACCTGTCAAAATTCCTTTTTGGGGAGAATGTGAGGCCTTTACTTAATACAGAGATGTGTGTCTCATTAAGAACAATGTCTGAGAGATTAATAATTCTCAGTCTATCTTCCTCTATTGTGTCACCCCCTATTTTTTCTTCTGAGTCTTTTTCTGATACCGAGGAGGACCTTGATTCTTCCATCGTCCTTTGTTCCTGGTGTCTCTTTCCTCTCCTGATCTTCCTCCTATGTTGTCCCCTGATGTTCCTGGGCCTAAATCTAAAAAATCTCTGTTGGACATTGATGGCAGTTTGTCTTTTAATTGGAAAGACTGATGGCCGTCTTCTGCCTCTGAGGAGTCCTGATCCGTGGATGTACAACTTTGTGACGGTCTTCTTCTGGAATTTTGATGTACAGGACCCTTTTTCCAATTCCATTTAAATACCTGATTTTGGGCGTAATCCCGCCTATCCCTTGCAAATTTGTTTTTCTTACGTTCTATTATTTCAGTTTCTAATTTGCTTAGTTCTGCCTTATATTTTTCAAAGGTTTGCTGGAATTGAGCTTCCTGTTCATAGACTTTGAGTTTCTCCGTCAGTGTTTCAATGTCTTTACTATATTGTTCCAAGAGTAAGTTGTCATGTTTCACCAATGTCAACATAAGATCATGTGAACATTTTTTGAGAATATCTTCCCATTCTGTTTTAAGATTTTCCGTGGCCAATTCATATGCTGGATATAGTCTTGGTCGCAAACCCCTAGGCGTGATCTTTTGTTTAATATAATTTTCAAAGGTGGTCATTTCCCACCATGTTTTCATCTGTTTAGTCAGTATATATTTAAGAGATTGGAGATCTTCATTCCAATCTAAACTCTGTTTGGAAGAGCTGTCACCCTTATCAGAGAAGACGGTCCCCACCTCACTGCGCCACTTCTCCCTTCTACTAAGCAATTCGGCTGTGAGACTGAAACTGGTCATATTTAGGTTCCCTCTTAGTCGTTTAAATTGTATATTCTTAAATCGATTACTATTAGTTTGGTCGTGCTGACCCTGAATCTGAGGTTTAGGCCTCAGTGATACAAGTTTCAAGGAAGAGAGAGGGGTCGCACAGACATTTATTTCAGAAGATTATATCCATATAATATTTTGTGTCCTTTCCCTTTAAATTTAATAATGCATATATATGCCTTTTATTGGGAGGTGCTCCAGGGAAATTGTAGCTATAGGAAGTCAAAAAAAGAAAGAAAGAATTCCCTATATTGGGCACACACGGACTGTATTATTTACATAAAGTCAACTATCTGTCATGATAGATGACCACTAATCTAAAATATAACTTTTATTGAAGTCTTTAAAACATAGGCGAAATATAGTGCACGTGAATAAATTGTGAAAACATAATAAAGTGAATTTAAAAGGCTTAGCCACTGTAATTGTTGTATTTCTTCACTGTCTCCAGTATCTGAACAATGTTGCAATATCTGTAGCAATGCTAGTTACTTTGTGTCTGCTATTGATACCTTTGTATCTAGGAGTGAAATGCTCGTGTTGCAATTTCAATATGCCACCACTATTTTAATTTCTACAGTGTGCATATCACTGACTAATTGTACTTATAGTGGATCATAACTTAAAGTGCCTCCTGTTATTAGGAAATTTGCTGCTCCTAGAAAAATTCCCTGTGCTGCTACTTCCTATATATGAAGCCTGAATTTATGATTTATTCAGGATGTCATTATTTATGATTTATGTATCACCCCCGAATATACATACGCGTGGCATGTGGGGATATTTAATATAACACATCCCACATGCCGTTTTTCTTATGCTGCTGACCTTAGGGCATTTGTATTTCTATATTGTATGGTTTTAATTATCTATAACGCTCTTTTGCTATGTGGTTATAATCCACACTTATTAATTCGTCAGCACCTCTTGCACACACGTGTGTAGTATATTGAAGGCTCTATGACACTTTCATATATATATATATTTTTTCTCAACGATTTTTTATATTTGCTGCACACAGTGGGAGATTGATTCTATGTGCACACACTGGGAGATTTATTCAGAGACACTATATGTGTTGCCCCTCCTCTTACATACGGTGCAACAACCCCTTATGGTATATTCCCCCAATTAGGCACTTGTCACAAATCCCACACTGGGATGTATGTAGATATATACCCAGTTATCGGGGCTCCACATAAAGTGACTGCACAATGCAGCTCTGTTGTCCCGCAGCGTGTTGTATAGTAACGCCGCACGTATCAGCTGGAAGCCGCTAGCCGCGGCTCTCCTGTGTGGAAGCCCCGACTGACTCAGTGCAATGGGAGGGCTGTTTGCAGCGCAGTGTGCACACGGGTGTATCCTACGTGTGGAGCAGCAATTAATCCATTAAACAGGCACAAATTTATAACAGACTAGTAACATTATTGCATATATACAGTGGCTATGCTAAGTGGTGGAAAGGACACATAATGGTTGTGACCGATCCCCTAACGATCGTTTCGCTTCTGCTTACTCATAGGAAACCCGATTTCCGGGTTTGAGGGAAATATATTCCCTGTCTCAGTCTCTCATTTGTCAACCATTTTGATTGACAGGTCCATTAGCCTATCCACAGTTCTTAATGTAATATCTCAATTTTCTGACTGTATTTCTTCATTGCTGATTCTTAAATCGAAATTACTGGGGCACAGTGGTCTTGGGAAGATCCTCTCCCTGTGTGGATGATTTCCATCTATATTCCATAATCTCCCATTCCCTCTTGTTTTTTATTAGGGGGGGGGGGGGGGGGGTTGTTATTTCTGAAATATATTAGGATGGGCAAGTGGAATGCAGTGTGATGTAGCTCGAATAGGTTCCAGTGTAGTTAGATGGGGATTTATTAGGTTAGTTATTTTGGCTGGAGATTGCCTCCTTTGATGCAGGTTTCATCATTCTGTATACAGTTTAAATTGTAATTGGTATTAGTTGGTAAAGTGCTTATTATAGCTCGCTTGTACAGGAAAACAGTTCTCATTTGCACATTACTCCTCACCCCTTATTTCAGAGGTATCAGTTTAAATTAATTTATACACAGGAGATATTATTTAAATTTTGTGTCAGTGTTATCATTCCCGTCCAATTCTCTATCTGGAGATCTTTTATTTTCTGTATCATTGTAGATTAATGGGTAGGTATATCTATTATTCATAGATTTTATACTTGGGCGCCTAGTGCTAGGCTTGTGTTGTTTAGAGAACCTTTCATTCTCTTTTTCTTAGTTGATCAATATAGTGGTGGGTTAGTGATTTTTGTCTTCTGTGCATTGTGATAAATTATTCTTAACTGTGACATGTCTCTTATCGTTCTTGTGGAGCTATAGCATACTTAAGGTGCCTATTTTCTCTTAGTATATTCTTGTGAATATCATTCATATACTATTCAAAAAAAGTGAATTGATGTGAAACTGCAAACAATAAACAGAAATAACAACGTGAGACTAGTGAAGATATTTAATTGAATAATATGTGATATATAATATATAATATATAATAATATTATATAAATAATTTAAGGTGAAATGGTGATAGTAAATCCAATTTATTTGAATTGATTATATCTTGGTCATTTACCCCGTGGTCGGTTTAAGTGCTTGTCCCTACCACTATATTTTTAATATTTTTTATTTTTTATATTATTATCCTTTTGCCCAATTTTTCTCTATCCATAGTTTCTTGCTGATTGTTCCCTGCTGTCCTATCTTTCCAAGAAGGCCGAGAAATTGATGTGTTCATTCAGTCCATTCGGTTGGAGTCCATCCAATAGAAAGGTCCAACGACTCTCTTTCCTGAGCAGTTCTGAGCTCAGACTGCCTCCCCTGACTCCCAACTGGACCCGTTCAATTCCAAAAGCTTTTAGATCTTTTGTGTTACCTGCATGTCTCTCGTGGAAGTGTTTGGCCACGGTTGTTAATTGTTTAAATTTATTATGATCTTTTAAACAATTTCTTATAGAGCCTACATGTTCCAACACTCTTTGTTTCAAGGGTCTTGTCGTCATACCGACATACTTTTTGCCACAAGTACAAACAAGGCAGTATACTACTCCTGATGTTTTACAATTTATGTAGTCTTTGATTGCATGCATTTTGCCATATTTATCCTTGATCTCAGTTGTCTTCACCATGAATTCGCATGCTCTGCACTCCCCACATCTATGTGATCCTGTGGTCACTCTCTCTCTTCTCATAGTTTTATTCTTTGAGTTGTAGTGGCTGTGAACTATTTTGTCTCTAAGATTATTTGCTCTCCTCCAACTCATGGATGGTTTAGGTCCCAATTCTTTTGCCAAATCGGGATCTAATTTCAGAATTGGCCAGTGTTTGTTCAGGATTCCCTGTATCTCTTCCCACTCTGAACAGAAATCCCCCACAAATCTAATCACTTCTGTTTTTTTTGTTTCAACCTGGTTTGGGTATAGGAGTTGGTTCCTATCCAGCTGTTTTGCCTGGTGTCTTGCCTTTTTGATCGCTCTTTTTGAATATCCCCTTTTGAGAAGTCTGTCACTAAGTTCCGTTGCTCTCTGGTCAAAATCCTCTATTCCCGAGCAGTTCCTTCTCATCCTCAGGAATTCCCCTTTGGGGATTCCTTTGAGTACCGGGGGAAAGTGTGCACTAGATTTGTGTAGAACACTATTGGTCGCTGTATGTTTTCTATACAAATCTGTACCAATTCGACCATCTTTCATCTTCTTTATTCTTAGATCGAGGAATGTTACTTCTGAGTCGCTGACCTCATAAGTGAGTTTCAAATTAAGTCTATTGTTGTTTAGTATGTTGATAAACTCTATGAGTTCATCTTGAGGGCCATTCCACAAGATCAGCAGGTCGTCTATATACCTTAGCCATATTAAGATGTATTGAGTGTAGTTGTCCATCGTCTCGTGAAAGACGCAGGTCTCCTCCCACCATCCCAGATATATGTTTGCATAGGTGGGGGCACAAGCCGCCCCCATAGCTGTGCCCCGCACCTGCAAGTAATACCTGTCATCAAAGACAAAAAAGTTTTTCTGAAGGACAAAGGTCAAAAGTTTCAGTAGAAAATCTCCAAATTGAGTGTTCCCCTCTTTCTGAAGAAAATAGTTAACTGAGGCGATGCCCTCAGTATGCTGTATACTTGTATAAAGTGATTCTACATCACATGTTACAAGGAGGGTTTCTTCGTCCACATGTATTTCATTCAATTTACATAAAACATCTGTTGTGTCTTTGGTATATGATGGAAGTATGTCCACAAATTTTCTTAGATGAGTGTCCAGATATTTGCTGGCTTGTTCTGTCAGACCTTCAATCCCTGACACTATCGGGCGGCCTGGTGGTGTTTGCTCATCCTTATGGACCTTTGGGAGAAGATAGAATGTGGGGGTCTTAGGCTCCTTCACCTCAAGGAACTTTAGTTCAGTTTTATTTATAATACCAGAGTCATACGCTGTTGTTATTATCCGTTCATATTGTTTTTTATATGTTTCCATGGGATTTGATGGTAAGCGTTTATAGCACTGTGTATTAGTAAGTTGTTTTTTAGCCTCCTTGAGGTAAAGGTCTTTATCCCAAAGGACTATATTACCTCCCTTGTCAGAAGGTTTTATTTGGACATTATCCCAGGCTTCTATTTCGTGGAGTGCTTTCCTTTCTTCTTTTGTCATGTTTTCGTTCATATGGCACCGTAGCTTTTTTGTTTGCCACAGTGTATCTAAATCCTTGGATACCAGCTCCATAAAGGTACCTACTTTGGGGCAGATATTTCCTTGTGGGAAAAAAGTTCCCTTTCTTTTGCATATAGGTCTAACCATTGAGTTGGGGCTCTCATCCTGGTCCATCAGTTCTTGCAGCATCCGGATGGCATCTTCATCATCCACTGTTAGTTCTAAATTGGATTGTGTATCGCTGTGTTCTTCAACCCTGCATTTTTTGAGGGAGTAGAACTTCTTTAATAGCAGTTTTCTTCCAAAGAGATGGAGATCTTTCTCCCACTTGAACCTGTCAAAATTCCTTTTTGGGGAGAATGTGAGGCCTTTACTTAATACAGAGATGTGTGTCTCATTAAGAACAATGTCTGAGAGATTAATAATTCTCAGTCTATCTTCCTCTATTGTGTCACCCCCTATTTTTTCTTCTGAGTCTTTTTCTGATACCGAGGAGGACCTTGATTCTTCCATCGTCCTTTGTTCCTGGTGTCTCTTTCCTCTCCTGATCTTCCTCCTATGTTGTCCCCTGATGTTCCTGGGCCTAAATCTAAAAAATCTCTGTTGGACATTGATGGCAGTTTGTCTTTTAATTGGAAAGACTGATGGCCGTCTTCTGCCTCTGAGGAGTCCTGATCCGTGGATGTACAACTTTGTGACGGTCTTCTTCTGGAATTTTGATGTACAGGACCCTTTTTCCAATTCCATTTAAATACCTGATTTTGGGCGTAATCCCGCCTATCCCTTGCAAATTTGTTTTTCTTACGTTCTATTATTTCAGTTTCTAATTTGCTTAGTTCTGCCTTATATTTTTCAAAGGTTTGCTGGAATTGAGCTTCCTGTTCATAGACTTTGAGTTTCTCCGTCAGTGTTTCAATGTCTTTACTATATTGTTCCAAGAGTAAGTTGTCATGTTTCACCAATGTCAACATAAGATCATGTGAACATTTTTTGAGAATATCTTCCCATTCTGTTTTAAGATTTTCCGTGGCCAATTCATATGCTGGATATAGTCTTGGTCGCAAACCCCTAGGCGTGATCTTTTGTTTAATATAATTTTCAAAGGTGGTCATTTCCCACCATGTTTTCATCTGTTTAGTCAGTATATATTTAAGAGATTGGAGATCTTCATTCCAATCTAAACTCTGTTTGGAAGAGCTGTCACCCTTATCAGAGAAGACGGTCCCCACCTCACTGCGCCACTTCTCCCTTCTACTAAGCAATTCGGCTGTGAGACTGAAACTGGTCATATTTAGGTTCCCTCTTAGTCGTTTAAATTGTATATTCTTAAATCGATTACTATTAGTTTGGTCGTGCTGACCCTGAATCTGAGGTTTAGGCCTCAGTGATACAAGTTTCAAGGAAGAGAGAGGGGTCGCACAGACATTTATTTCAGAAGATTATATCCATATAATATTTTGTGTCCTTTCCCTTTAAATTTAATAATGCATATATATGCCTTTTATTGGGAGGTGCTCCAGGGAAATTGTAGCTATAGGAAGTCAAAAAAAGAAAGAAAGAATTCCCTATATTGGGCACACACGGACTGTATTATTTACATAAAGTCAACTATCTGTCATGATAGATGACCACTAATCTAAAATATAACTTTTATTGAAGTCTTTAAAACATAGGCGAAATATAGTGCACGTGAATAAATTGTGAAAACATAATAAAGTGAATTTAAAAGGCTTAGCCACTGTAATTGTTGTATTTCTTCACTGTCTCCAGTATCTGAACAATGTTGCAATATCTGTAGCAATGCTAGTTACTTTGTGTCTGCTATTGATACCTTTGTATCTAGGAGTGAAATGCTCGTGTTGCAATTTCAATATGCCACCACTATTTTAATTTCTACAGTGTGCATATCACTGACTAATTGCACTTATAGTGGATCATAACTTAAAGTGCCTCCTGTTATTAGGAAATTTGCTGCTCCTAGAAAAATTCCCTGTGCTGCTACTTCCTATATATGAAGCCTGAATTTATGATTTATTCAGGATGTCATTATATTATATTAAATATCCCCACATGCCACGCGTATGTATATTCGGGGGTGATACATAAATCATAAATAATGACATCCTGAATAAATCATAAATTCAGGCTTCATATATAGGAAGTAGCAGCACAGGGAATTTTTCTAGGAGCAGCAAATTTCCTAATAACAGGAGGCACTTTAAGTTATGATCCACTATAAGTACAATTAGTCAGTGATATGCACACTGTAGAAATTAAAATAGTGGTGGCATATTGAAATTGCAACACGAGCATTTCACTCCTAGATACAAAGGTATCAATAGCAGACACAAAGTAACTAGCATTGCTACAGATATTGCAACATTGTTCAGATACTGGAGACAGTGAAGAAATACAACAATTACAGTGGCTAAGCCTTTTAAATTCACTTTATTATGTTTTCACAATTTATTCACGTGCACTATATTTCGCCTATGTTTTAAAGACTTCAATAAAAGTGTCAGACAGGATGGCAGATTTAAAAAATAGTCCCCAAACAGCACATGATGCAAAGAAAAAAAGAGGTGCAATGAGGTAGCTGTGTGACTAAGCTAAGCGACCCAAGTGGCCGACACAAACACCTGGCCCATCTAGGAGTTGCACTGCAGTGTTAGACAGGATGGCAGATTTAAAAAATAGTCCCCAAACAGCACATGATGCAAAGAAAAAAAGAGGTGCACCAAACGTCGCTGGATGGCTAAGCTAAGCGACCCAAGTGGCCGACACAAACACCTGGCCCATCTAGAAGTGGCACTGCAGTTTTCTAGCGAGAGGATGAGTGCTTCCATCCTCATGTGAATCTGAACCACTAGCCATGAACATAGGCCAGGGCCTTAGCCGTTACTTGCCACTCCATGTCTTAAATGGCATATTGGCAAGTTTACGCTTCTCATCAGACGCTTTTAATTTTGATTTTTGGGTTATTTTACTGATCTTTTGTAGTATACTTGACGACACAGAGGTTGGTAGAGCAGTGGCCTACTGTACCGTACTGCTATATATTATATACTGGTGATCAGCAAAATTATGCACTGTCCTCCTACAATATATACTGCGCACAACAACTAAAATGCACCACAGGTATGGATGGATAGTATACTTGACGACACAGATGTAGTTAGAGCAGTGGCCTACTGTACCGTACTGCTATATATTATATACTGGTGGTCAGCAAAATTATGCACTGTCCTCCTACTATATATACTGCGCACAACAACTAAAATGCACCACAGGTATGGATGGATAGTATACTTGACGACACAGAGGTAGGTAGAGCAGTGGCCTACTGTACCGTACTGCTATATATTATATACTGGTGGTCAGCAAAATTATGCACTGTCCTCCTACTATATATACTGCGCACAACAACAAAAATGCACCACAGGTATGGATGGATAGTATACTTGACCACACAGAGGTAGGTAGAGTAGTGGACTACTGTACCGTACTGCTAATATTATATACTGGTGGTCAGTAAAATTATGCACTGTCCTCCTACTATATATACTGCGCACAACAACTAAAATGCACCACAGGTATGGATGGATAATATACTTGACGACACAGGTAGGTAGAGCAGTGGCCTACTGTACTGTACTGCTATATATTATATACTGGTGGTCAGCAAAATTATGCACTGTCCTCCTACTATATATACTGCGCACAACAACCCTAATGCACCACAGGTATGGATGGATAGTATACTTGACGACACAGATGTAGGTAGAGCAGTGGCCTACTGTACCGTACTGCTATATATTATATACTGGTGGTCAGCAAAATTATGCACTGTCCTCCTACTATATATACTGCGCACAACAACTAAAATGCACCACAGGTATGGATGGATAGTATACTTGACGACACAGAGGTAGGTAGAGCAGTGGCCTACTGTACCGTACTGCTATATATTATATACTGGTGGTCAGCAAAATTATGCACTGTCCTCCTACTATATATACTGCGCACAACAACAAAAATGCACCACAGGTATGGATGGATAGTATACTTGACCACACAGAGGTAGGTAGAGTAGTGGACTACTGTACCGTACTGCTATATATTATATACTGGTGGTCAGTAAAATTATGCACTGTCCTCCTACTATATATACTGCGCACAACAACTAAAATGCACCACAGGTATGGATGGATAATATACTTGACGACACAGGTAGGTAGAGCAGTGGCCTACTGTACTGTACTGCTATATATTATATACTGGTGGTCAGCAAAATTATGCACTGTCCTCCTACTATATATACTGCGCACAACAACTAAAATGCACTACAGGTATGGATGGATAGTATACTTGACGACACAGAGGTAGGTAGAGCAGTGGCCTACTGTACCGTACTGCTATATATTATATACTGGTGGTCAGCAAAATTATGCACTGTCCTCCTACTATATATACTGCGCACAACAACTAAAATGCACCACAGGTATGGATGGAGAGTATACTTGACGACACAGAGGTAGGTAGAGCAGTGGCCTACTGTACCGTACTGCTATATATTATATACTGGTGGTCAGCAAAATTATGCACTGTCCTCCTACTATATAATACTGGTGGTCCCCAGTCCCAACAATAAAGCACACTGAGCACAGATATTTGCAACACACTGAGCACAGATATGGAGCATTTTTCAGGCAGAGAACGTAGATATTTTCAGCACACTGAGTCAGATATTTGCAAGCACACTGAGCACAAATATTTGCAGCACACTGAGCACAGATATTTGCAGCACACTGAACACAACTGAGAGAATGCTGCACGTCCTCTCCCTATCATCTCCAATGCATGAGTGAAAATGGCGGCGACACGCGGCTCCTTATATAGAATATGAATCTTGCGAGAATCCGACAGCGGGATGATGACGTTCAGGCGTGCTCGGGTTAACCGAGCAAGGCGGGAGGATCCGAGTCTGCCTCGGAACCGTGTAAAATGGGTAAAGTTCGGGGGGGTTCGTATTCCGAGGAACCGAACCCGCTTATCACTAATTGAAAGATGGATGCCGTTTTGGGGCATCGAGGAGGTGTCATCGGCCTCTGTTTCCATAAACAGAGGCCATCACTGCCGTTTGAGGGGAGGGAAGAGGCCATGATCTACGTCGTTTCACAGAGATTTCTTTCTTGGCCTTTTACGAGGATCTGTAACGGGCGGCTTGCCCGATGGTGTCACAGTGATCCGATGCCGCAATTCTAGGATGCAACTCAAATTACTACTGCAGCAGGAGGCATTTCATTGTAATAGATGCCTACTGCTGTTTTACTTTACAATGCTATCACTGCTGCTTCCAAGAAAGTCACATCTGAATGATCCTGGGTCCTCTGTATGCTGCACTTTATATTTATTCTGTGAAGTCTGTATGGAACTTATTGCCCTAGGAAGAGCCTTCTAGTTTCTCTTTTATGCTTTCAAGCTAGCCCATCATTTTCTGTGTGATTTGCTATAATATGAAGGCTCCAGAAATGTGTATTTTCTTACAAATGTGCGGCTGTTTGTATAAAAATATCTTTCTATAAATGTGTCAGATATTTTGCTTTGTTCCCTCTCTGACATGTTATTCTAGCTGATGCATTTTTAAATCTGTTTACTGTATTCTTTGTTGTTTCAAAGAAATTGGCATGAACTCAGCTTTATAGCCTATCAAATTATCTCCACAAGCCAGAAGAAGAAGAAGAAGCCATTGCAAATTAATAAATATGCCTCATGAACCCTGAGGTTTGTTATGAAATATTTGGAAAACACATTGAGATTCAAGATTTTGCGAGCTGTTGACATTGCTACGTCTAGTGTGCTCTAACTGTGATCCACAGCGACTTAATTGGGGCTCAGTGCAGGATATAAACACTAAACTAATCTTTGAATTTGCATATAAAGGTTTGCTTCGATAACCGTGCTAAATCGGCTAAGAAAATAGTGTAAGTAAAACCTCATGGAGCCGCAGTATACACGACACAGCAATAACTAAAGCAGCTTTAAAAATTAAATACAGTGGTGCTTGAAAGTTTGTGAACCCTTTTTTTTTAATTTCTGCTGAAATTTGGCCTAAAACTAAAGGTAGGTAAAGAGAACCAAATCAAACAAATGCATACGTCCCAACTAAGCCCATTTTTCTGGGACTGTCCGCTGCCCCACCTGTGGGCTGCAGTGTTCTGCAGTGGTGGTGGTGGTGGTGGTGGTGGTGGGGGGGGGGGGCAGTTGGGAGACCTCTCTCACTCACTGCTCTGCTTAGCAGAGCAGTGGTGAGTAGACACTGTGCACATGCGCACATCGTCTTTTCACTGGAAGAGATGCGCAGGCACTGGCGTCTCTATAATGGTGCAGTGTGTGCGGTGCACGGGCCCCTGAGTCCAGAGGGGGCCCCCACCGCACACACTGGACCCATTTTCTGAGTAATCACCCCTCCGGAGTCCCGCAGTGACGTCCACGCCGTTGTTAAAACTCCGTGAAAATGGCCTGTCGGCCATGTTCATGGAGTTCTGCGCATGCGCAGTAGAGAAATCTCAGGGAAAATGGCTGCCGTGCCATTTTCCGGGAAATCTGCACATGCGCAGTAGAGTCTGAGTGCTCTAGGGCTCAGACTCTCAGCGCTGCCGGCAGAGAGGAGGGGGCCCGAATGGAGGAGGCTGCAACCAGGCCTCCTCCTCTCTTAAAGCGCCTCTGGGCGCAGGAGACATGCCGGCTACTCACAGAGCGCTGGCAATGCCCCCTCCAGGCAAAAACGGGACTGTGGCCCGTGATCACAGCACCCTCCACGAGGCCATGCCCCCTGCCTGTGATGCCACGCTCCCTGTTCGCCAGGCCACGCCCCCTAATTTTGCCGCACATCTGTGTCCCACCTCCCTACTTTCTAAAGTTGGGAGGTATGCAAATGAGACGAAAAAAATAAAAGTGTTCATTTTTTATTGAGGAAAATTATCCAATATCACATATCTGTGAGTGACAAAAGTATGTGACCCTTTGCTTTCAGTATCTGGTATGACCCCCTTGTGCAGCAATAACTGCTTCCGGTAACTGGTGACTAGTCCTGCACATCGGCTTGGAGGATTTTTTTTTCTTGCAGTGTGGATGGAAATAAAGTACCAGCCAATCAGCTCCTAACTGTCATTTTTCAAACCCAGCCTGTAACATGGCAGTTAGGAGCTGATTGTCCGGTACTTTATCTCCGTCCACTTTATCTCCATCCAAGGCTTAGTAAATAGACCCCTTAATTACCGTAATTAAAAAGAAAGAGAATCCCAATGACTGATACACAATACAGAAAGCATTTGGTAGGTTTTGTTGTGTTTGTTGTCTACCTTTTATAATTAAATTAAATAATTGTTATAAAAAAGAAAGTATTTTCTTTTAATAATTGACAATCATAAAAAAAACTAATTCAAACTTAGATTGTATATACACACCTCCCAGTATTGTCCTAGAGAAATAGGTTGCACTCAACCCATCTCCCCTCCTTGACCAGAAAAGATCTCCTCATATGATACTAGTGCACACCAGTGTTATATGAACATGGAACCCACTTACAATGGTGAGTGGTCCTGACCACCCAACATTCACTGCAGTTGTAAAAAGATACTGAATGTCAGGACAATGCAATGTCTAAATTGGGTCAGTAGGAAGGTATATGCTGTTATTCAGTAGATAATCATTAATTAGGGTTGCATGGATGGTGTAATGGTCAGGGCTATCTTAACAGCAGTGTAGGCCCCTTGGCACAGCAATGCACTGGGGCCACTACCTATCCTCCAGCGGTAGGGGTGGTGGGGGGGTGATAAAAGCATTAGCTTTGATGTCCTGCTGGCGGTAGGGGGTGTTCTATCTTCCACTCAGCATGTAGGACCTGGAGCAGTAATTTCTGCTAATTGCTCCTTTACTGCATAGATGGGGTGGGAGGAAGAACACCAAACTGTAGAAGGGGGCATTGGGCTGACTCAAGGGGCCCCGGTACATGACTTACAGGGTGGTAGGGGGTGTTTAATATGAAGGGGAGGGGTGGATAGTGGAGTGGGCTTAATATTTATCATTTTCTGGTGGGAGGGCAGCTTGCTTGACTGCAGATATCTCCAGTTCCTGAAACTAGATTTCTTAGCTTTGAATGGGATAAGAAAACTAGAGAGTCCCACCTTTCAGAAGATACTGGGGACACCTTTCAGGAGGTTCTGGGGACTTGGGGATCAGAGTTCAGGAGCCAGAGCAATCCACCAATGAATATATAAAACTGCATACCAGGCATGTGGAGATGGAGCAGGGACCAGCTGCTAGAAAGCTCATATCTCTGGTTCTAGGCATAGTAGAGACAATCTGCCAGTGTTCTCCAAAAGGGGAGAGTTCCAGCTTTTGGAATATATCCTCGTAAAAACTCTACATCAGACAGAACCCAAGATATCTAGCTGGGAAGAGCAATAAACAGGCTCTGATGGGGACCACTGCTTTGACGTCGGATATCTCCGGTTCCCAGTGCCCATTGAGCCCATATGAAAACACGGCCCAGGTAATGGTTAGCATTACTGCCTCACAGCACTGAGGTCATGGGTACGATTCCCACCATGGCCCTAACTGTGTGAAGTTTGTATATTCTCCCCGTACTTGTGTGGGTTTCCTCTCAATATACTGCTAGCTTAGTTGGCTTCCAACAAAAATTAACCCAAGTGTGAATGTGTGTGCGTGTACATGTGGTAAGGAATATAGGCTCTCATTCCGAGTTGATCGCTCGCTAGCTGCTTTTAGCAGCAGTGCAAACGCTAAGCCGCCTCCCTCTGGGAGTGTATCTTACCTTAGCAGAAGTGCGAATGAAAGGTTAAGAGAACTGTTCATGAAAATTTTCATGCAGTTTCTGAGCAGCTTCAGACCTACTCCTATCTTGCGATCACTTTAGTCAGTTTAGTTCCTGCTTTGACGTCACAAACACGCCCTCTGCGTTCGGCCAGACACTCCCCCATTTCCCCAGGCACGCCTGTGTTTTTACCTGACACGCCTGCGTTTTTAAGCACACTCCCGGAAAACGCCCAGTTACCTCCCAGAAACACCCACTTCCTGTCAATCACTCACCGATCAATAGCGCGACAGAAAAGCTTTGCACGCCCTTGTGTAAAACTGCATAGTTTTGTGTGAAAGTACTTCGCGCGTGCGTACTGTGGTCCGTACGCATGTGCAGAAATGCCGATTTTTAGCCTGATCGCTGTGCTGCGAACAACGGCAGCTAGCGATCAACTCGGAATGAGGGTCATAGATTGTAAGATCCACTGGGGCAGGGATTGATGTGAGTGGCCAAATATAATCTGTTAAGCGCTATGGAATATGTGTATGCTATATAAATAACTGGTAATAAGTAGAGATGTGCACCAGACATTTTTCGGGTTTTGTGTTTTGGTTTTGCATTCGGTTCAGCGGCCGTGTTTTGGATTCGGACGCGTTTTGGCAAAACCTCCCTGAAAATTCTTTGTCGGATTCGACATCATAGAATTTGGGGGTCATTTTGATCCCATAGTATTATTAACCTCAATAACCATAATTTCCACTAATTTACAGTCTATTCTGAATACCTCACACCTCACAATATTATTTTTAGTCCTAAAATTTGCACCGAGGTCGCTGGATGACTAACCTAAGCGACCCAAGTGGCCGGCACAAACACCTGGCCCATCTAGGAGTGGCATTGCAGTGTCAGAGAGGATGGCACTTAAAAAAAACTTGGCCCCAAACATCACATGATGCAAAGATAAATTAAAGAAAAAAGAGGTGCAAGATGGAATTGTCCTTGGGCCCTCCCACCCACCCTTATGTTGTATAAACAGGACATGCACACTTTAACAAACCCATCATTTCAGCGACAGGGTCTGCCACACGACTGTGGCTGAAATGACTGGTTGGTTTGGGCCCCCACCAAAAAAGAAGCAATCAATCTCTCCTTGCACAAACTGGCTCTACAGAGGCAAGATGTCCACCTCCTCCTCATAGTCCGATTCCTCACCCCTTTCACTGTGTACATCCCCCTCCTCACAGATTATTAATTCGTCCCCACTGGAATACACCATCTCAGGTCCCTGTGTACTTTCTGGAGGCAATTGCTGGTGAATGTCTCCACGGAGGAATTGATTATAATTAATTTTGATGAACATCATCTCCACATTTTCTGGAAGTAACCTCGTACGCCGATTGCTGACAAGGTGACCGGCTGCACTAAACACTCTTTCAGAGTACACACTGGAGGGGGGGCAACTTAGGTAAAATAAAGCCAGTTTGTGCAAGGGCCTCCAAATTGCCTCTTTTTCCTGCCAGTATACGTACGGACTGTCAGGACGTGCCTACTTGGATGTGGTCACTTATATAATCCTCCACCATTCTTTCAATGGTGACAGAATCATATGCAGTGACAGTAGACGACATGTCGGTAATCGTTGGCAGGTCCTTCAGTCCGGACCAGATGTCAGCACTCGCTCCGGACTGCCCTGCATCACCGCCAGCGGGTGGGCTCGGAATTCTTAGCCTTTTCCTCGCAGCCCCAGTTGCGGGAGAATGTGAAGGAGGAGCTGTTGACAGGTCACGTTCCACTTGACTTGACAATTTTCTCACCAACAGGTCTTTGAACCTCTGCAGACTTGTGTCTGCCGGAAAGAGAGATACGTAGGTTTTAAACCTAGGATCGAGCACGGTGGCCAAAATGTAGTGCTCTGATTTCAATCACCCGTAAATCCTGGTTAAGCGAATTAAGGGCTCCATCCACAAGTCCCACATGCCTTGCGGAATCGCTCCGCTTTAGCTCCTCCTTTAATCTCTCCAGCTTCTTCTGCAAAGGCCTGATGAGGGGATTGACCTGACTCAGGCTGGCAGTGTCTGAACTGACTTCACGTGTGGCAAGTTCAAAGGGTTGCAGAACCTTGCACAACATTGAAATCATTCTCCACTGCGCTTGAGTCAGGTGCATTCCCCCTCCTTTGCCTATATCGTAGGTAGCTGTATAGGCTTGAATGGCCTTTTGATGCTCCTCCATCCTCTGAAGCATATAGAGGGTTGAATTCCACCTCGTTACCACCTCTTGCTTCAGATGATGGCGAGGCAGGTTCAGGAGTGTTTGCTGGTGCTCCAGTCTATGGCATGTGGTGGCTGAATGCCAAAAGTGGCCCGCAATTGTTCGGGCCACCGACAGCATCTCTTGCACCCCCCTGTCGTTCTTTAAAAAATTCTGCACCACCAAATTCAATGTATGTGCAAAACATGGGACGTGCTGGAATTTGCCCACATGTAATGCACGCACAATATTGGTGGCGTTGTCTGATGTTACAAATCCACAGGAGAGTCCAATTGGGGTAAGCCATTCTGCGATGATGTTCCTCAGTTTCCGTAAGAGGTTGTCAGCTGTGTGCCTCTTATGAAAAGCGGTGATACAAAGCGTAGCCTGCCTAGGAACGAGTTGGCATTTGTGAGATGCTGCTACTGGTGCCGCCGCTGCTGTTCTTGCTGCGGGAGGCATCTACCCAGTGGGCTGTCACAGTCATATAGTCCTGAGTCTGCCCTGCTCCACTTGTCCACATGTCTGTGGTTAAGTGGACATTGGGTACAACTGCATTTTTTAGGACACTGGTGACTCTTTTTCTGACGTCTGTGTACATTCTCGGTATCGCCTGCCTAGAGAAATGGAAACTAGATGGTATTTGGTACTGGGGACACAGTACCTCAAGCAATTCTCTAATTCCCTGTGAATTAACGGTGGATACCGGACACACGTTTAGCACCACCACAGCTGCCAAGACCTGAGTTATCCGCTTTGCAGCAGGATGACTGCTGTGATATTTCATCTTCCTCGCAAAGGACTGTTGGACAGTCAATTGCTTACTGGAAGTAGTACAAGTGGTCTTCCGAATTCCCCTCTGGGATGACGATCGACTCCCCGCAGCAACAACAGCAGCATCAGCAGCAGTAGGCGTTACCCTCAAGGATGCATCGGAGGAATCCCATGCAGGAGAGGATTCATCAGACTTGCCAGTGACATGGCCTGCAGGACTATTGGCTTTCCTGTGTAAGGAGGAAATTGACACTGAGGGAGTTGGTGGTGTGGTTTGCAGGAGCTTGGTTACAAGAGGAAGGGATTTAGTTGTCAGTGGACTGCTTCCGCTGTCATTCAAAGTTTTTGAACTTGTCAATGACTTCTGATGAATGCGCTCCAGGTGACGTATAAAGGAGGATGTTCCTAGGTGGTTAACGTCCTTACCCCTACTTATTACAGCTTGACAAAGGCAACACATGGCTTGACACCTGTTGTCCGCATTTCTGTTAAAATAATTCCACACCGAAGAGGTGATTTTTTTTTGTAATTTGATCAGGCATGTCAATGGCCATATTCCTCCCACGGACAACAGGTGTCTCACCGGGTGCCTGACTTAAACAAACTACCTCACCATCAGAATCCTCCTTGTCAATTTCCTCCTCAGCGCCAGCAACACCCATATCCTCATCCTGGTGTACTTCAACAGTGACATCTTAAACTTGACTATCAGGAACTGGACTGCGGGTGCTCCTTCCAGCACTTGCAGGGGGCGTGCAAATGGTGGAAGGCGCCACCTCTTCCCGTCCAGTGTTGGGAAGGTCAGGCATCGCAACCAACACAATTGGACTCTCCTTGGGGATTTGTGATTTAGAAGAACGCACAGTTCTTTGCTGTGCTTTTGCCAGCTTAACTCTTTTCATTTTTCTAGCGGGAGGATGAGTGCTTCCATCCTCATGTGAAGCTGACCCACTAGTCATGAGGAACATAGGAGAGGGCCTTAGCCGTTCCTTGCCACTCCGTGTCGTAAATGGCATATTGGCAAGTTTACGCTTCTCCTCAGACGCTTTTAATTTTGATTTTTGGGTCATTTTACTGAACTTTTGTTTTTTGGATTTTACATGCTCTCTACTATGACATTGGGCATCGGCCTTGGCAGACGACGTTGATGGCATTTCATTGTCTCGGCCATGACTAGTGGAAGCAGCTTCAGCACGAGGTGGAAGTGGATCTTGATCTTTCCCTATTTTACCCTCCACATTTTTGTTCTCCATTTTTTAATGTGTGGAATTATATGCCATTAATTTATCAACAGGAATTGCCTACTGTACACAATTTTATACTGTTGGGTCACCAAAATGCTGCACTGTAATACTATATGTACTGCTCACAAAAATGCCGCACAGATATGAAATGGATATGTGCACTCAGTGACACAGAGCTGCAAGATACAGCAATGGCCTACTGTACACAACTATATACTGTTGGGTCACCAAAATGCTGCACTGTAATACTATGTATACTGCTCACAATAATGCCGCACAGATATGGAATGGATACGTGCACTCAGTAACACAGAGCTGCAAGATACAGCAATGGCCTACTGTACACAACTATATACTGTTGGGTCACCAAAATGCTGCACTGTAATACTATATATACTGCTCACAAAAATGCCGCACAGATATGGAATGGATACGTGCACTCAGTGACACAGAGCTGCAAGATTCAGCAATGGCCTACTGTACACAACTATATACTGTTGGGTCACCAAAATGCTGCACTGTAATACTATATATACTGCTCACAAAAATGCCGCACAGATATGGAATGGATACGTGCACTCAGTGACACAGAGCTGCAAGATACAGCAATGGCCTACTGTACTGTACTACTATTATACTGGTGGTCCCCAGTCCCCACAATGCAGCACACTGAGCACAGATATTTGCAGCACACTGAGCACATATATGGAGCGTTTTCAGGCAGAAAACGTAGATATTTTCAGCACACTGAGCACAGATATTTGCAGCACACTGACCACAGATTACAGAGCTTTTCAGGGAGAGAACGCTGCCACGTCCTCTCTGTTCAATCTCCAATGCACAAGTGAAAATGGCGGCGACGCGCGGCTCCTTATATAGAATACGAATCTCGCGAGAATCCGACAGTGGGATGATGACGTTCGGGCGCGTTCTGGTTAACCGACCAAGGCGGGAGGATCCGAGGCTGCCTCGGACCCGTGTAAAATAGGTGAAGTTCGGGGGGGTTCGGATCCCGAGGAACCGAACCCGCTCATCTCTAGTAATAAATAATAAATATATGAAAGGCCCTAGCATTAGCATCTAGAATACCCACAATACAATTGCCTGTTCTGCCTGTCTGGTTCTTTTTACAGCATAAATGAATGAGTATCTTGTTTCTCACTCTCGGAAATGATATTGGTTCTCTGTGTTGTTTAGAAAACGCAGACAATAATGTAGAGTAATGATCCGTAGAACAATAGCAAACCATTTCATCATCCTGCCCCAGCATCAATGTTACAGAGGATTCCTTAGAAATATATACTTAATAATTATTAAACAGTACTGTATTATTATCCATGTTCAGCTGGTCAGCTATTTTGTGCTGTACTTATCATTTCCATTTAAGTAATTTCTACCCACTGTAGTTATCTTGCATTTATACACTTTTATGTTGTTTTGTTTTATCATGTACAGTATATGTTCTATACGTTAAAACTCCAGAAGTATATCTAGCGATATTGCAACTTTTCAAATGGAAAAAACTTTATTTGCATGCTGTAATGATTTCTAAGCATCTGTCTTTTATTATCTGCTTAGTTTAAAAATAATTGCTTAAATCAATATTTGTTTCAACAGCAGGTGAGTTTGCTTTAATCACCTGGGACCTGCTGTGTTTTGGTGGTAAATACATGTGGAAAAAGGGGGGGCCTGGACTGCACACCCTATTACCAGAGATCTCAAGAGGTGCTATCATGCTGAGGCTTCTAATACTGTGCTGGGGGAAGAGAGATGCAGACGCACACTCCTAGCATTAAGAACACTGATAGTAAGAACAATTTAAATAAACCCTCACAATTAACATGGAGTATAATTGATGTTCTTAGCACACATTTGCGCAAATATGCGGGCCCATGTACCACAACCAGGTGACTTTTGTCACATGGGTCCCTAACATCCCTAATACTATCACATTCTATAAATGTATCCAGGTCTTACCTTTAAATAGTGCCCTTATCAATGACATGACCCAGGGAGCTTGTCGGAGGACGGAACTTGGAGGAGGTGTGCTGTCGGAGGAGGATGTGTGCTGTCGGAGGACGGAACTTGGAGGAGGCGTGCTGTCGGAGGAGGATGTGTGCTGTCGGAGGACGGAACTTGGAGGAGGTGTGCTGTCGGAGGAGGATGTGTGCTGTCGGAGGACGGAACTTGGAGGAGGTGTGCTGTCGGAGGAGGATGTGTGCTGTCGGAGGACGGAACTTGGAGGAGGCGTGCTGTCGGAGGAGGATGTGTGCTGTCGGAGGACGGAGCTTGGAGGAGGCGTGCTGTCAGACCGGAAGCAGAAGTAAGGAGGAAGCCGGGAGTCAGGGAAGCGGCACCAGGCGGAACGGAGCTGGCGATTGCTGCTGCTGAAGCTGTTGTCCGTAGTCTGAGTGTGCGTCTGCTGTGAGAGCGGCTGGGAGCAGTGTTCAGCGGAGCGGGCAGTGGGGGATCGCTGCTGCTGTCGCTGTTGTGTGAGTGTGAGGCTGCTGGGTGAGCGGCTGCGGGCTAACTACAGTTCTGTGTGAGGGTGTGTGTGGGATTGTGTGAGTGAGAGGGCACTGCCGGACCGTTGCTGCTACCACGGCTTGTGGATTGTGTGTGTGTGTCTGAGGAAGAGGGAAGGGGAGTGCTGCTGCTGGGTGACTGGGGGTGCACTGCTTGGGGTACGAAAGAGTGTGAGTGCTGCTGCAGGGAGAGAGTGAGTAAGAAATTGCTGCCAGGGGAGTGAAAGTGTGAGAGGGCTGCTGCTACTGGGAGTGAGTGTGTGCTGCTGCAGCCACAGCCTGCGTATGTGAGGTCTGCGGTCTGTGGACGAAGCAGGAGCCGGAAGCTGAGTAAAAAGGAGGTGCAGAGAACTGGAGCAACTGCAAGGTGGAGTATCGGTGTCACAGGAGAGGTCCAACTCAGAAAGTATCGATTACCTACTTTATTGTGTATTGATTGTGTATTGATTGTATTGGCTAGTTAGTTTTTATTGTCTTCATTGTTCTTTCGGAAGGTAATAGGGAGTTAGTTTTTCAAACAAATGGGAGGGGCTGTGATTGAGAGTCTCACTCAGGGCGTGTCATGCAAGATGTATGCACACCTGGAGCAGGCGACCCAGGGTGAATACATATGCGCGAGATGTGAGCGAACAGTTGCCCTGGAAGCCCAGGTAACTGATCTAGAGCAGACCGTTATGCGACTGAGGGATATTCACAATCTCGAGCGAAGTTTAGACGGTGGAGGAGTTGCAGCAGGGGTCACTGGTAGCAGAGGATAATCAGGTAGGCAGTTGGGTCACTGTTAGAAGGAAGAAAAAGAGGGGGAGGCACGGCATCTCGGATCTATCAAACCCGAACAAATTTGCCCGAATGGACGAAGATTCGGTGGATGATAGCAACAAAATGACGGAGCCGGAGGAGACTGCTCCCTCTAGCAACCGGAGGAGTGGTCGCTCTGGCTCAGATGGGATGAAAGCTAGAGGGGCGCCCAGGCAGATGATGGTGGTAGGGGACTCTATCATTAGGAAGGCAGATAGGGCAATCTGCTACCGGGATCATGATCGCCATATGGTCTGTTGTCTCCCGGGTGCTCGGGTACGGCACATTGCGGACCGGGTAGATAGATTGTTGGGAGAGGCTGGGAAAGACCCGGCGGTCTTGGTACACGTTGGCACCAACGACAAAGTTAGTGGCAGGTGGGATGTCCTTAAGAAAGATTATAGGGACTTAGGCCAGAAACTAAAAAAAAGCACATCTAAGGTAATATTCTCCAAAATATTACCAGTGCCACGAGCTAGCCCAGGGAGACAGAGGGAGATTAGGGAGGTAAATGTGTGTCTTAGAGACTGGTGTAGGAGAGAGGGGATTGTGTTCTTGGAACACTGGGCAGACTTCTCAGTCAGGCACCATCTTTTTTCTTGCAATGGATTGCACCTGAATGAGGAAGGGGCTGCGGTGCTGGGGGGAAGGATGGTTAGTAGGTTGGAGGAGCATTTAAACTGGAAGCCAGGGGGGAGGGTTTAGCTAGAAACTATGGGTCATGCAGTGATAATAGTAGGGATGGTGGTAGTGAGATAAATGGGGGTGGAGAAGGGGGGAGGGAAAGTGTAGCCGGTAAGGGTATTTACATGGGTTCTAATACGGATATTAAAAAAGGTATTTCCAAAGCATTAACTAATGACAATTATGTGTCATCATTACAGCATATAGAAAATGATGTACGGGACATAGGGGAAAATACTTATTTCAGGGCGGTGAATTTAGCTGGGAACATTGGGCTGATCAAAGAGAAAAGTAAGGTGGGCAATACTAAGTATAGTGGGGTTGGAGAGGGAGTGAGAAGGACAGTCTGTATCAGTAACTCTAGGGATGCTCTAGTAAACAAGGATAGGATATCTTAAAAAAAAACAAACGAATAAAAGAATCACTAAACTAAAATGTATGCTTGCAAATGCAAGAAGCCTAGCAGGTAACATGGGGGAATTGGAAATGTTAGTATCAAAAGCTGAGTATGACATTATAGGTATTAAAGAAACATGGTGGGACGACTCTCAAGACTGGGTTGCAAACTTGGAGGAGTATTCTCTTTTCAGGAGGGACAGGGCAAGCAAAAGAGGAGGAGGTGTATGTCTATATGTTAAACCATCACTTAAAACCATACTTAAAGGAGTATGAGGAGACTGGCGATAATATGGAGTCACTATGGGTTGAAATCTCAAGTGGGGGTATTGATGAAGAAAAACTAGTCATAGGCACGTGCTACAAACAGCCGGATATTAGCAAACATGAGGAAGAACAACTTTTGCAGCAAATCAAAATGGCTGCGGGATTGGGGGACATCCTTGTGATTGGGGATTTTAATTATCCGGATATAAACTGGAGTAACGATTCATGTGCTAAAGCGAGGGGCAACAGGTTCTTAAATATGTTAAAGGATCACTACTTGTCTCAATTAGTCAAGGACCCAACTAGGGGTAAAACTACCCTGGATCTAGTAATTACTAATAATGTGGACATTATATCAAACACTAACGTTGGGGAGACTTTGGGTAACAGTGATCACTATATGATCACATTCGACATCAGTTTCAGGAAACATAGCTACAGGGGTTCTACCAAAACTTTTAACTTTAGGAAGGCTAATTTCAGTATGCTTAGATGTGCACTTAACGACATAGAGTGGGAGGTTCTGTTTAATAACAAGAACACTTCGGAAATGTGGGATGTTTTAAAAGGGTTGCTGGATAGCAATATTCATAACTTTATTCCCATGGGCAGTAAACGCAGGAGTATTAAACTCAAACCGATGTGGCTTAATAAGATGGTTAAGGCAGAAATGGATAAAAAAGCGGGCTTTCAAAGCATTTAAATCGAATGGAAAGGAGGAGTCTTTCAAGTATTACAAGGAATGTAATAAAAAATGCAAATAAGAGCAGCTAAAATGGAAAATGAAAAGCAAATCGCTATAGAGAGTAAAACCAATCCTAAAAAGTTTTTTAAATACATAAACGGTAAAAAGTTAAAAAAGGAGAATATAGGTCCATTAAAAGATGAATTTGGAGAATTGATAAATGATGATGAAATAAAAGTGGAAATACTGAATTAAATTTTTTCATCAGTATTCACCAGAGAAGAACTGATGGTGGGAGTAGAGCATAACAGTTGTGACAGTAATGATTCATAGTTAGATACTTGTTTAAGTGAAGAAGTAGTCCGGGAGAGACTAAGCGAAATAAAGATTAATAAATCACCTGGTCCTGATGGACTTCACCCGAGGGTTCTTATGGAGCTTAGTTCACAACTAGCATGACCCCTATACTTAATTTTCAATAGTTCAATTAGATCAGGCATGGTACCGAAGGGATTGGCGTTTAGCTGACGTAGTATCATTATTTAAAAAAGGAATCCAAAAATCTTCCGGGTAACTATAGACCAGTTAGTTTGACGTCTATAGTGGGGAAAATATTGGAAGGAATTCTAAGGGACAGCATACAGGAGTATCTACAGACCATTTGGATTATTAGCAAAAACCAGCATGGGTTTGTGAGGGACAGGTTATGTCAAACTATCTTAATTAGCTTCTACGAGGAAGTGAGCAATAATCTTGGTCAGGGAAAAGCAGTGGATGTGGTCTACCTAGATTTTGCAAAAGCCTTCGATACAGTGCCTCACAGGAGACTGATCATCAAATTAAAGGAGCTTGGCCTAGGAAAAACTGTTTGCACATGGATACGTAACTTATTGGATAGCAGGGTACAGTGAGTAGTGGTCAACAGGAAGTCATCAACCTGGTCCCCAGTAGTCAGCAGAATACAACAAGGGTCCATACTCGGGCCACTACTGTTCAACATATTTATCAATGACGTAGAAATAGGCCTGGAGAGCACAGTGTCAATCTTTGCAGATGATACTAAACTGCGTAAGGTAATTAATTTGGAATTGGATGTGGAGTCCTTGCAGAATGATCTATCTAAACTTGATTTCTGGACTTCCGGTTCCGGCATGGGAGAGTGAGCAGCTTCTCCTGTTAGCTCCGTCCCCCGCTCCAGCCCTTCTAACTAGCACGCTGCACACCTCAGGCAGACACCACTTCCGATCTCCACGTCGGACAGAGGATCCGATGGAGAAGTATTTAGCCACGTCCGCCACCCCTAAGACTACCTCATCGGCTCAGCCGCCACGTCAAGAGAAGCGCTGGGGATATTTCAACATGGCGCATGGCACAGAGAACGCTCCAGGCACGCCGGCTAGTAAAAAGCCCATAGCAGATCTCTCTACTAAAACGGAAGAACTGACCAGCCGTAAAGGTAACTGTTCTTCTTCATATGAATACACGGTATTAGCAATACAAGCAACAATGGCTCCATTATTACAAAAAGCCATGTCTGATATAACCACACAGCTGCAGCACTTGTCGGGCAGGGTTACTGAGACTGAGAAACATATTAGTGACACAATGGATTCTGTTACAGTTCTACAGAAATCTGTTCGTGCTTTAGGTATAGAGAATAGATGTCTTGCTGAGAAAATAGATAACATAGAGAACAGAACATGGAGAAATAATTTAAGAATAACTGGTCTCTTTAAAAGGTACTTCCTTGGACCATTTTGTGTATACCACTCTTCTGAAATTATTACATATTGAGAAGGACTGCGCTGACATTGTTTTGGAAAGGGTACACCGGATAGGTGACAATACGAGACAATCCTCACAGCGACTGAGAGTGGTCATTTTCAAGACTTTAAATTATCTCCATAAACAAGCGATTTGGAAGGCGTCCCACAAACACAATCCCATACAATGGGAGGGACACACTTTATGCATTTTTCAAGATTTCTCAGTAGAGCTATCCAGACTAAGACGCTCCTTTTCTCCAGTATGCACGGCTCTAATTAAGGATAATCGTAGATTTATTATGATGTTTGCAGCCCGCCTGAGAATAATTACCGAATCAGGATGTTCCGATTTCACGACGGCTGCAGACGCCGAAGCGGTTCTCGGGGAGGAAGATGCTGGAAAAGGAAATACGGATACGTCCAAAGTTTCTAATGAGTGAGACTATCTGGATTAACACTGCTTAACCTTAATCATCTTTTCTCGGGGTTGTGCATTGTATAAGTGCTTACTACTCTATTCAACTGATGTTTATTAGAAGAATATTGTTACAGATAAAAATATTTGAGGTATTTAGTGTTTGTTTATGTTGATACGCTGATTTATCAGAGTTTTCTAGTTTATAAATATTCAGGCTGGAGTGGAAGTCATTTCTTTTTTCCTAAAAAGTTATTTGTAACCCTGGTGGTGCAAATGTTGGGCACTATCTGGAAGTCCCTAGGTAGAACATTACTTTACTGCTTGCAGTTACTTATTTGTAGTGTTTATTTGGTGTCTTTTTATTTTCCCCTATTGTGTTTCCCTCTTCCATACCTCTCTTATACTTTCTCATGATTTATATTGACTATAATCACAATGTGCATATGTCTCTCAAGGTCAACTCACTTAATATTAGAGGTACTCATACTCCTGCTAAACGCAGGAGATTATTCACATATTTGAACAAATTGGATATAGATTTAATTTGTCTTCAGGAGTCCCACCTAATGGTTAATTAGGTTAAAAAATTACAAATGTTAGGATGGATGTCATTGGGTTCAGCCTCACAGAACACCAAATCTCGTGGGGTTGCGGTATTAGCTAAAAGGTCATTGAATATCCAGGTGTCTTCTGTTCTAGCTGATTCAGAAGGGCGGTATGTAATCATTAACTTTGACTTAAGGGGCACTCAATTTCATTTATGCAATATATATGCTCCGAACCACTATAATAAATCCATCTTCACCACATTATTGGCAAAGCTTCATACATAAGACTATGCTTCGTTGATAGTTTGTGGGGATTTTAATTTAATCTCATCTTCATTCCTAGATAGATCACCACCGCCAAAACATGTAATTACCTTTCCAAAAATAGGAGTCCCCTTTTTTGTTAAGTCTTTGAACTTAGTAGACACATGGAGGGCTGTTCATCCTACAGAGAGAGAATTTTCATGCCTCTCCACAACTCATAATACATGGTCCAGAATTGATTATTTTCTTATAGCAGAAACACTTTTTCCTAAAATAACCTCGGTTACTATTGAACCTTCAGTATTGGCAGATCATGTGTTAGTCTGGTTAGTGCTGAATTTCAAGAAGTCTGAAGCTTCTACGCCCATATGGAAATTTCCCTCGCATTTAATTAAAGCACAGGGTTTTCAAACAAAATTGAAAAACATATGGGAGGATTTTCGGAATCATAATGCTGAGTATGAATTTTCTAACCCCTCTATTTTGTGATTAACAACAATGGCTGTTATACGTGGAGAATTGATAGTGTATTCTTCATTAATAAAAAACAACATAATACTTCTTACTTGGAATTGCAATTGAAACTTTCTAATGCTCTCTAGGGTTATAAACAATCCCGACTCTTGAAAATAAATCTAAATATATTGTTGCTAAAACACACTTTATAGAAATGCTCCAATTTAGTGGTGATAATTAACTTTTTAATATCTCAAAATTTAACCGATTTGGCAATAAAATGGGTAAGCTTCTTACCAATTTATTACAAGGATCTAAACAAGGTATGGTTGTACGTCCCTTGATACGATCTGATGGCTCCATGACGGAATCTGACTCTCAAAATTTCAGAGGTCAAGAAATTTTATTATGAAGATCTCTATTCTGCTACAAGGGGCGCTGCATACCGGACTTCCTCTTCTTCTCTTACAAGTATTCCTGAGTACCCCATTTTTACCCCTTCTTCCCCATCTTCTCTTCCTTCTTCTACCTTTTGGGACTTACTCCCACTACCACAACTTTCAGAAAATCTTTCTGCGGATTTAACGGCTCCGATAACTCCAGCAGAAGTACTAGGGGTTCTTAAAAAAATTAAATTGGCTAAATCTCCGGGCCCGGATGGCTTTTCAAACGAATTTTATCAATTACTGAGTACCCACATAGCACAATCTCTATCAGCATGTTTTACTTCTATAATTGATAACGGGGATCTTCCTCTTAATTTCTCGGATGCCTTTATTAAAGTGTTGCCCAAAGAGGGCCATGATCTTACATTACGGGGGTCATATAGGCCTGTTTCTTTATCAAACTCTGACTATAACATTTTCACAAAAATTTTAGCAGAAAGACTGAAACCTTTATTACCTTTTATAATACATAAAGATCAGACTGGCTTTATCACTGGGAGGCATTCGGTTGTGAATGTGAGAAGAGTCCTAGCTGCTATTCAACATGTAAACATTACTGCAAACTCCCATTCTTCTTCTATTGTAGTTACGTTAGATGCTGAAAAAGCAACTGATCTCGTTTTATGGCCCCATCTTTTTCAAACTTTAGAAAAATTTGGTTTCCCACCCCATTTTATTAACACTCTTCGTATATTGTATTCTACCCCTAAATCTCGACTAGCCTGCAATGGAACCCTGCCCTCGGCCTTTACATTAGGTAGAGGCACAAGACAAGGGTGTCCGTTGTCACCGCTATTGTTCGCTATCTCCATAGAGCCCCTAGCTATTGCCATACGTAATTCCCCGTTAGTTCAAGGAATCAAAATTGGCACTGAGGAATTGAAGATTAGCCTGTTTGCAGATGATACCCTTCGTTTTCTGTCTAACCCTCATGAATCTCTCCCCGCCTTGGTCCGGCTGCTTGAGTCCTTTGGAGTAGTTTCGGAATATAAAATTAACATGTCCAAATCGGAAATTCTTCTGTTGGGGTCCACTGCTTCAGATTTCTTGAAATCTTTAAATGTGCCTTTTTCATTAGCTCCCTCAAAATTTAAATATCTAGGCATACAAATTTGCTCAAATTTACAATATCTCTATTCTGCCAATTTTAATTCTTTAACCGCTAAATTAGCTGTAAAACTTGAGGCGTTGAAAGACCTCCCCCTTTCTCTGTTGGGACGATTAGCGGTAATAAAATCCATCATCTTTCCGAAGATATTTTACTGCATGCAAATGTTGCCAGTAGCTATTCTTCAATCTGATATTAAACGACTAGATGCTTTGTTCTCCAAATTTCTTTGTCAAATCAAGCGTCCACGGATTGCTAAGGCTAAACTTATTACTCCTAGGCATAAAGGTGGGTTAGACTATCCTGATTTGAAAATGTATTCCCATGCAATTTTTTTCAGGTACATTAGTGCCTGGATATTGAATAAATCTCAATACATTATTCTGACCTTAGATTTAGCTATTTTTTTTACCCATATTCGCCAAGTGCCCTCCCTCAGTCGAAAATATCTCTTATACCAGTTAATTTTCAATCTCATATACTATTTGCAGATACCTATAAAACATGGATTGCTATTAATAAAATTTGTGGAAAGAATCTGTATAGTGCCGAATACATTCCGTTATGGGGTAATCCCTCTTTTGCACCGTCAATAACAAACCCTTGGTTTGGGATCTGACAATCTAAAGGGCTAGATGTTTCATGCAAGGTGTTTGACCCAGGTGGCCACAAATCCTCTTTTGAAGATATCAGTCAATGATTCCAATTACCTAAGACACATATGTATAAGTATCTCCAGATGCGCCATTTTTTATCCTCAATAAAAGCTCCCCTTACATACATAACCAAACAGGCCATCACGGTATCACAGGTTAATTTTCTAGAAATGCTTTTTTCTTATCTTATACATAAGGTAAATAAAATTAAGTATCTGTACCGACTTCTTCTTAGTTATGTTAAACATGGACAGTGGGATATATTATTGGATAAAAGGAAAATGGATATTTCCTCGCTGACTGTTATTTCTGAATTGACAGAATCATATTCCCTCTCAGTGAAGGTTTTATCTTCAGCTTATTTACAAGAAGTTCATATTCGTACCCTGCATAGAGCATATATTACCCAACATCAAAGAAAATATATGGTCAAAGAGGAACATGGTCATTGTTATAAATGCGGTACCTTAATAACTGATTTCATACATTGTATGTGGAATTGCTTTAAACTTAGACAATTTTGGTGTAAAGTTTTATATTTTATTAATAATATGTTTGACTTGCAGTTGAGTCCAGATCCAAAAGTGTGCTTAGGGATTAATTTCTCAGCATGGTCCTTGGGAAAAGATAGGAAAAATATTCTTCCTCTCCTGATTACTGTTATTACTGTCAGTAAAAAATGTATACTAATTCATTGGACGAAGAAAACTGCTCCTCGTCTTGCAGAAGTAAAGCTTAAACTACTTCAGTTCTTATATTACGAGAGGAAATGTGCATGTTTTGATTCCTATCCAGGGCTCCAGAAGTTGTATCCTAAATGGGAGACCCAACAACATATTCAAACAGTTTTTGAGAACTTTGAGAACTTGAGAACTATTACTACTGGGGGGGCATTATGTATAAGGATGCTACTACTACTGGGGGGGAGCATTATGTATAAGGACGCTACTACTACTGGGGGGCATTATGTATAAGGACGCTACTACTACTGGGGGGGAGCATTATGTATAAGGACACTACTACTACTGGGGGTGCACTACGTATAAGGACGCTACTACTACTGGGGGGGCATTATGTATAAGAATGCTACTACTACTGGGGGGCATTATGTATAAGAATGCTACTACTACTGGGGGGCATTATGTATAAGAATGCTACTACTACTGGGGGGGGCGTTATGTATAAGGACACTACTACTACTGGGGGTGCACTACGTATAAGGACGCTACTACTACTGGGGGGGCATTATGTATAAGGACGCTACTACTACTGGGGGGGCATTATGTATAAGGACGCTACTACTACTGTGGGTGCATTATGTATAAGGACGCGTCTACTACTGGGGGGCATTATGTATAAGGACGCTACTACTACTGTGGGTGCATTATGTATAAGGACGCGTCTACTACTGTGGGGGCATTATGTATAAGGACGCGTCTACTACTGGGGGTGCACTACGTATAAGGACGCTACTGCTACTGTGGGTGCATTATGTATAAGGACGCTACTACTACTGTGGGTGCATTATGTATAAGGACGCTACTACTACTGGGGGGGTATTATGTATAAGGACACTACTACTACTGGGGGGGTATTATGTATAAGGACGCTACTACTACTGGGGGGGTATTATGTATAAGGACGCTACTACTACTGGGGGGCATTATGTATAAGGATGCTACTGCTACTGGGTGGGCATTATGTATAAGGAGGCTACTACTACTGGGGGGCATTATGTATAAGGACGCTACTTCTACTGGGGTGCATTACATATAAGGACGCTACTACTACTGGTGGGGCATTACGTATAAGATGAATAAGATTGTGCTACATTGTGGTGTAATTTTAAATGGGGGTACTATTGTGTGACCATGCCCCTTACTTGTGAGACCACACCCTTTTTCCCGGCACGTGCCAAAATAATATGGGAGGGCACAAATTTATAGTTTGCAGGGGGGCGCCAAACACCCTAGCACCGGACCTGGCAGCAATCATAAGATAAAAGTCCAGAAGCAGAGCATTGTGTACCTCCTGGAGAGGGTCGTGTTGGGAAGTATGCACATGGCTGTGCATGTTCTCAGAAATAGATAAGCAGATTGTTCATTCCATGATGAAGAGGACATTACATACATGTGCCATTGAATCATTAACTATGGTTTCTTAAATTAGTGACATTTCAAGGGATGGTTCTGCTAGTCAACTTTGAAACTATAATATCACCAATAAATGTGCTTTGAGGGATACAAACTTTGTTATACAGCAGTGTAAGCAGGTATACTATAAGAGGGGGCAGAGGCGTCACCTACTGTACATGTGTGACACCCGCTGCAGCTCCTGTTCAAAATGGGGCGTGGCTTCATGAGGTGGTGTCAGAAGGGGCGTGGCTTCACATGATGGGGTGTGGTTTTGATGCATGTGAGCGTGGTTATGCTTCCCGACCCACATTTCTGTCACTAAGGGGGTGTGGGAAGTGCTGGCTGACCTCAGCAACTACAGTGATGGCTTCTTCACGGCCACAGAAGCCAAGCACTGCGTGTAATGTTACAGTGCAGCACCCAGCTCCTGTCACTGAGCAGGAGTCAACACTTTGGTCACCTGTACCTACCTCTCTCTAAGATAAGGATCTTTTATACTCTTTTATTTGGTGCTTTTAGTTCAGTTGTGTTTTAAATTGTCCCGTTTTTTATGTATCTCTTTTATGTTTAAGTTTTTATGTGAATAAATAGCTTTTAACTTTTTAAACTTACTGCTAGTTATTACCTTACTGACACCAAGGTCGTTACAAACCCTCATCCCCTCCTATTCCTACATTGCCTTTAGGCAATGTAGGAATAGGATAGTACATAGGTCATATCCTAGATAGTACACAGGTCATATCCACCTATGGTAAAGGTGCCCTAAAAAGGAACACCTGTCATTCATCCCTCAGGGGTCATTCCAGATTAGGGTATACCATTTAGGAGGGTATATTGCACAAAGAGTGGTCTGCAGGACACACCTGATAGTGACATTTTACTAAAATAAGTACAAGATTTAAATCAGTACAAATATAGCCATTCATTTTCTCAACCGTCTCACACACAATCATTGACCAAACTGACATCCCTCCCTACCCCTCCTTCCAATCTACATTTCCCCACACACATCCTCTCATCTGAGTGCGCTGACCATATCCAATTTATAATATAGCAGGAGGTAGGACACCTCCAGGTCAAGCAGCACCAATTCTCTATACTTCCCTCCCCCACCAGTGAGCGCAGTCTCCCACCTTCTATATAGGTATTAATACAAACATACATACCTATATAGCCTCTCCCGACTATGCCTGGCGCCGTCCACTTGCTGCGTCCCGCTCAGTCCACTGATGTCATCTGCAGATGCCAGCGTCCGGAGCCATGGCAACAGACTGAAGCACACTACAGACAACAACGAATAGAATAGATTAAACAGTGCAAAACAAATAACAATATGCAAGTCAGGAACATTGGAAGCAGTTACAATATTATCATATTCAAGGCAATATGTATATATATATATATACACACACATACATACATATATACATACATACATACATACATACATACATACATACTAGAGATGTGCACCAGACATTTTTCGGGTTTTATGTTTTGGTTTTGGATTCGTTTCCACGGCCGTGTTTTTGATTTGGACGCATTTTGGCAAAACCTCCCTGAAATTTTTTTGTCGGATTCGGGTGTGTTTTGGATTCGGGTGTTTTTTTTCCAAAAAACCCTCAAATACAGCTTAAATCATAGAATTTGGGGGTCATTTTGATCCCATAGTATTATTAACCTCAATAACCATAATTTCCACTCATTTCCAGTCTATTCTGAATATCTCACACCTCACAATATTATTTTTAGTCCTAAAATTTGCACCGAGGTCGCTGGATGACTAAGCTAAGGGACCCAAGTGGGCAGCACAAACACCTGGCCCATCTAGGAGTGGCACTGCAGTGTCAGACAGGATGGCACTTAAAAAAATTGGCCCCAAACATCACATGATGCAAAGATAAATTAAAGAAAAAAGAGGTGCAAGATGGAATTGTCCTTGGGCCCTCCCACCCACCCTTATGTTGTATAAACAGGACATGCACACTTTAACAAACCCATCATTTCAGTGACAGGGTCTGCCACACAACTGTGGCTGAAATGACTGGTAGGTTTGGGCCCCCACCAAAAAAGAAGCAATCAATCTCTCCTTGCACAAACTGGTTCTACAAATGCAATATGTCCACCTCCTCCTCATCGTCCGATTCCTCACCCCTTTCACTGTGTACATCCCCCTCCTCACAGATTATTAATTCGTCCCCACTGGAATCCACCATCTCAGGTCCCTGTGTACTTTCAGGAGGCATTCGCTGGTGAATGTCTCCACGGAGGAATTGATTATAATTCATTTTGATGAACATCATCTTCTCCACATTTTCTGGACGTAACCTCGTACGCTGATTGCTGACAAGGTGAGCGGCTGCACTAAACACTATTTCGGAGTACACACTGGAGGGGGGGCAACTTAGGTAAAATAAAGCCAGTTTGTGCAAGGGCCTCCAAATTGCCTCTTTTTCCTGCCAGTATACGTATGGACTGTCTGACACGCCTACTTGGATGCGGTCACTCATATAATCCTCCACCATTCTTTCAATGGTGACAGAATCATATGCAGTGACAGTAGACGACATGTCAGTAATCGTTGGCAGTCCGGACCAGATGTCAGCACTCGCTCCAGACTGCCCTGCATCACCGCCAGCGGGTGGGCTCGGAATTCTTAGCCTTTTCCTTGCAGCCCCAGTTGCGGGAGAATGTGAAGGAGGAGCTGTTGACGGGTCACGTTCCGCTTGAATTGACAAGTGTCTCACCAGCAGGTCTTTGAACCTCTGCAGACTTGTGTCTGCCGGAAAGAGAGATAAAACGTAGGCTTTAAACCAAGGATCGAGCACGGTGGCCAAAATGTAGTGCTCTGATTTCAACAGATTGACCACCCGTGAATCCTGGTTAAGCGAATTAAGGGCTCCATCCACAAGTCCCACATGCCTAGCGGAATCACTCCATTTTAGCTCCTCCTTCAATCCCTCCAGCTTCTTCTGCAAAAGCCTGATGAGGGGAATGACCTGACTCAGGCTGGCAGTGTCTGAACTGACTTCACGTGTGGCAAGTTCAAAGGGTTGCAGACCCTTGCACAATGTTGAAATCATTCTCCACTGTGCTTGAGTCAGGTGCATTCCCCCTCCTTTGCCTATATCATAGGCAGATGTATAGGCTTGAATGGCCTTTTGCTGCTCCTCCATCCTCTGAAGTATATAGAGGGTTGAATTCCACCTCGTTACCACCTCTTGCTCTAGCTGATGGCGGGGCAGGTTCAGGAGTGTTTGCTGGTGCTCCAGTCTTCGGCACATCGTGGCTGAATGCCGAAAGTGGCCCGCAATTCTTCAGGCCACCGATAGCATCTCTTACACGCCACTGTCGTTTTAAAAAAAAATTCTGCACAACCAAATTCAATGTATGTGCAAAACATGGGACGTGATGGAATTTGCCCACATGTAATGCACGCACAATATTGGTGGCGTTGTCCGATGTCACAAATCCCCAGGAGAGTCCAATTGGGGTAAGCCATTCTGCGATGATGTTCCTCAGTTTCCGTAAGAGGTTGTCAGCTGTGAGCCTCTTCTGGAAAGCAGTGATACATAGCGTAGCCTGCCTAGGAACGAGTTGGCGTTTGCGAGATGCTGCTACTGGTGCCGCCGCTGCTGTTCTTGCTGCGGGAGGCAATACATCTACCTAGTGGGCTGTCACAGTCATATAGTCCTGAGTCTGCCCTGCTCCACTTGTCCACATGTCCGTGGTTAAGTGGACATTGGGTACAACTGCATTGTTTAGGACACTGGTGAGTCTTTTTCTGATGTCTGTGTACATTCTCGGTATCGCCTGCCTAGAGAAGTGGAACCTGGATGGTATTTGGTACCGGGGACACAGTACCTCAAACTATTGTCTAATTCCCTGTGAATTAATGGTGGATAATGGACACACGTTTAACACCAACGCAACTGCCAAGACCTGAGTTATCCGCTTTGCAGCAGGATGACTGCTGTGATATTTCATCTTCTTAGCAAAGGACTGTTGGACAGTCAATTGCTTACTGGAAGCAGTACAAGTGGTCTTCCGACTTCCCCTCTGGGATGTCGTTCGACTCCCAGCAGCAGCAACAGCAGCGCCAGCAGCAGATGCGCTACACTCAAGGATGCATCGGAGGAATCCCAGGCAGGAGAGGACTCGTCAGACTTGCCAGTGACATGGCCTGCAGGACTATTCGTTTTCCTGTCTAATGAGGAAATTGACACTGAGGGAGTTGGTGGTGTGGTTTGCAGAAGCTTGGTTACAAGAGGAAGGGATTTAGTTGTCAGTGGACTGCTTCCGCTGTCACCCAAAGTTTTTGAACTTGTCAATGACTTTTGATGAATGCGCTCCAGGTGACGTATAAGGGAGGATGTTCCTAGGTGATTAACGTCCTTACCCCTACTTATTACAGCTTGACAAAGGCAACACACGGCTTGACACCTGTTGTCCGCATTTCTTTTTAAAATAATTCCACACCGAAGAAGTGATTTTTTTTTTGTAAATTGACTAGGCATGTCAATGGCCATATTCGTCCCACGGACAACAGGTGTCTCCCCGGGTGCCTGACTTAAACAAACCACCTCACCATCAGAATCCCCCTTGTCAATTTCCTCCTCAGCGCCAGCAACACCCATATCCTCATCCTGGTGTACTTCAACAGTGACATCTTCAATTTGACTATCAGGAACTGGACTGCGGGTGCTCCTTCCAGCACTTCCAGTGGGCGTGCAAATGGTGGAAGGCGCCACCTCTTCCCGTCCAGTGTTGGGAAGTTCAGGCATCGCAACCGACACAATTGGACTCTCCTTGGGGATTTGTGATTTAGAAGAATGCACAGTTCTTTGCTGTGCTTTTGCCAGCTTAAGTCTTTTCATTTTTCTAGCGGGAGGATGAGTGCTTCCATCCTCATATGAAACTGACCCACAAGTCATGAGGAACATAGGAGAGGGCCTTAGCCGTTCCTTGCCACTCCGTGTCGTAAATGGCATATTGGCAAGTTTACGCTTCTCCTCAGACGATTTTATTTTAGATTTTTGGGTCATTTTACTGAACTTTTGTTTTTTGTATTTTACATGCTCTCTACTATGACATTGGGCATCGGCCTTGGCAGACGACGTTTATGGCATTTCATTGTCTCGGCCATGACTAGTGGCAGCAGCTTCAGCACGAGGTGGAAGTGGATATTGATCTTTCCCTATTTTACCCTCCACATTTTTGTTCTCCATTTTTTAATGTGTGGAATTATATGCCAGTAATATATCAATAGCAATGGCCTACCGTACTGTACTATATATGTATACTGTTGGGTCACCAAAATGCTGCACTGTAATACTATTACATCAACAGGCGTAAACTGAAGGTTTTGCCATGGCCTTCACAATCTCTTGACCTCAACATAATTGAAAATCTATGGATAGACCTTAAAAGAGCAGTGCGTCACAGACAGCCCAGGAATCTCAAAGAACTGGAAGACTTTTGTAAGGAAGAATGGGTGAAGATACCTCAAACAAGAATTGAAAGACTCTTGGCTGGCTACAAAAAGCGTTTACAAGCTGTGATACTTGCCAAAGGGGGCAGTACAAGGTATTAACTCTGCAGGGAGCAGTATATATAGTATAACAGTGCAGCATAATGGTGACCCAACAGTACAGTGGGAATTGAAAGTTTGGGCACCCCAGGCAAAAATTCATTTTAATGTGCAAAAAGAAGCCAAGGAAAGATGGAAAAATCTCCAAAAGGCATCAAATTATAGATTAGACATTCTTATAACATGTCAAAAAAAGTTTGATTTTATTTCCATCATTTACACTTTCAAAAGAACAGAAAACAAAAAATGGCGTCTGCAAAAGTTTGGGCACCCTGCAGAGTTAATACCTTGTACTGCCCCCTTTGGCAAGTATCACAGCTTGTAAATGCTCTTTGTAGCCAGCCAAGAGTCTTTCAATTCTTGTTTGAGGTATCTTCACCCATTCTTCCTTACAAAAGTCTTCCAGTTCTTTGAGATTCCTGGGCTGTCTGTGACGCACTGCTCTTTTAAGGTCTATCCATAGATTTTCAATTATGTTGAGGTCAGGAGTGTCACAACTGAGGGCTGGTGCTGACCAGGGGGAAGCCTCAGTTGTAGGGGCTGAGGTATATGTGTACCTGGGAGGCAGTACAGGGTTCTTGGACATGCAGGGAACCTTTAGAACAAATGCCCGAAGGCGTGACCACGACAACAAGGGAAATTTCAAAGGGTTTATTAAACACAGTTCAGAGGAATACTGATGACTTGGTACTGGTAATAGGAAACACAGTTCAGAGAAATACTTGGGATCAATGACGGAACACCGATGGTGACTTGGAATCGATGACGGAACACTGATGGTTACTTTGGGATCATTGGTAAGCTTTGAGTGAAGCTGGGGTTCGCAGATAGAAATGCACTATTGTACTTAGAAGCACAGGTGAAGCATGAAGTGATGCTGGGGATCGCTGGAGAAGAAGCTGGAGAATGGCTGCTGGGAAGCCGGAGTTCAGACACAGGTGAATCAGGGTAGACTGTAGAGGGTTAATCACTGGAGTGTCGGGTTACACTGCAGAGTATAATCACCAGGGAGTCAGGCTGTACTGCAGAGAAAGTCCATGGGAAAACTGCACACTGGAATCACTGAAGACAATTGAAGCACTGACATCTTTCCACCCCAGGAACAGGATATTTATACCTGCTGGGAAGCAGGGATTGGCTGGCTGATTAACCAGAGACCAGAGTGCAGCTGCTGTGTAATCAGGCTGAGAGCAGAGTGCAGCTGATAGGCTGAAAGGTAACATGTGATTAGGAAAACATGGCTGCGCCCATGGTAGCTTTTGGAGGGAAAGGTTGTTTGTAACTTGAATGTGAGCTTTAACCATGAAGCTGCCAGAATCACAGTAAAGAGATTTGAGACAATGAGATGCAGCGTGCTGCACACAGACAGTGCAGATGGAATCCAGGCTTGGAACACTGGGACAGTCTCAGGAGGCATTTGGAAGGTAAATACTGATAAGGAATTACCTAGATCGTGACAAGGAGATTGTGAAGGCCATGGCAAAACCTTCAGTTTACGCCTGTTGATGTAATCCACCGTGGATTTTGAGGTGTGCTTAGGATCATTATCCATTTGTAGAAGCCAGCCTCTCTTTAACTTCAGCTTTTTCACAGATGGCATCAAGTTAGCATCCAAAATTTGCTGGAATATTATTGAATCCATTTTTCCTTCTACTCGTGAAATGATCCCTGTGCCACTGGCTGCAATACAACCCCAAAGCATGATTGATACACCCCCATGCTTAACAGTTGGACAGAGGTTCTTTTCATTAAATTCTGTGCCCTTCCTTCTCCAAACGTACCTTTGCTCATTCCGGCCAAAAAGTTCGATTTTAACCTCACCGGTCCACAGAACTTTATTCCAAAATGCATCAGGCATGTCTATATGTTCATTTGCAAACTTCAAACGCTGATTTTTGTGGTGAGGACGTAGAAGAGGTTTTCTTCTGATGACTCTTCCATGAAGACCATATTTGTACAAGTATCTCTTTATAGTGGAATAGTGTACCACAACTCCTGTGTCTGCCAGATCTTCCTGGAGGGATCGTGCAGTCAAACGTGGATTTTGACTTGCTTTTCTCACAATCCTGCGAGCTGTTCTGTCTGATATTTTTCTTGGTCTTCCAGATCTTGCTTTAACTTCCACTGTTCCTGATGACTGCCATTTCTTAATTACATTCCGAACAGAGGATATGGGCATCTGATAACGCTTTGCTATCTTCTTATAGCCTTCTTCTGCTTTGTGAGCGTCAACTATTCTCAGTTTCAGTGTTCTACACAACTGCTTAGAGGAACCCATGGTGCTGATTGTTGGAGCAAGGTCAGATGAGTCTGGGCTTTTAAAACCTTTGAGATTGACATCACCTGGTCTTTCCAGACGATGATTGAGAACAATCAATGACACTGCCAGGTCTCAGCTGTCCAAAGGGGGCAGTACAAGGTATTAGCTCTGCAGGGTGCCCAAACTTTTGCAGACGCCATTTTTTTGTTTTCTGTTCTTTTGAAAGTGTAAATGATGGAAATAAAATCAAACTTTTTTTGACATGTTATAAGAATGTCTGATCTGTAATTTGATGCCTTTTGGAGATTTTTCCATCTTTCCTTGGCTTCTTTTTGCACATTAAAATGAATTTTTGCCAGGGGTGCCCAAACTTTCAATCCCCACTGTATATAGTTGTGTAAAGTAGGCCATTGCTCAATGCGCAATGGCCATGCGCATGCGCATTTTCACATTAATCGCTCCGTTGCGAAAATCGGCAACGAGCGAACAACTCAGAATGACCCCCATTGTCTTGCTTTCCTCTGCATTGCCCACTTTATTAGTATAACTCTCAAGTAATAAGTAGAACCACACTTTGCCCAAAAACAATCTGAAATGATTCATGACACGGACTTACTGTAAGTGCTGAAAACATCCATGACAATTCTGGTGATGTCAGCATCTTGTTGTTGTTACTCACTTGTCAGCTGCACATTCATGGTATGAATTTCAAATTCCACCTCAATAATTATCTTCTCCTTTTATATTTCATTGTTGTATGTGTCATGTATTCTCATGAAACCATCTTCACTCTTCAAGTCTTTAATTGGTTTCCTAAAGTGGTAATTTCTTTGTTGTACCGCAATCGAATACTGGAAAAAAGTTTAGAACTCTGGTATCATATTTTGTTTGACGTAGTTTGTCAAAAGTGACATTATTCCAATACATTTGGCATAATTTCAATAGCAAATGTTTTCATTAAAGTAAATTGAATTATGAGGGTTTTGATTTTGCAGTGCTTCCTGTATAATATTACTGAAACCTTCCTTTAAATGTTTCTGCCTTTTTTATCATTTGTTCTGAATACTAAATATTTTCACTGTATGTGTTAGAATGCCTGATTTCCTGGGAGAAATATAATGGTAATTAGATTGTCAAATAAATAGGAGATATTTAAGCATAACTGTACTGGTGATGAAATATGGAGCTCAGCCAGAAGAAGAGTTTCTAATTTAGCGCATTTGCTGTAGTTACCATGGCTTCAGTATTAATTAAAGGATGTGTCCTGATCCTTTAAGCCTACATCTTAAGTATGTCATCTAAAGCATGAAGAGTTGTAACTGGAGTTTTAACCCCATCTCTTATTTCTCCATGAGTAACTCCTATTCATCTTTCATATCTGATTTTTCATTTATAAATGGATCCATATTTCACACCTCAAAAAAGTCATTTAAGTATTGTGATCTTATCACCTGCAACATCCCCTATTTTAAGTACCCTACCGTACTAACGGATCAAACACTCCCCATGTACCAGCTCAATCAGTATCACCTACATATAGTAAGACCATGAATGTGAACACCTGACAACAGGCTTTGACCTACTTCTTCAAGCCTGCACATGGTCTACAAGATTTTAAGATCTCCACCACCTTTATTGAGTTTTACAACTCTTTCTTGGTCCCCCTAACATGCTCATACCTAGATATTGTTAGAATCATTGTGTGATGCAATTTATTGATTCAACAGTTGCCTCATTTATTCTGTTGACATGTATTGTCCTCACATTGCCTATCATACCTCATCTGTGACACTGAGCCTTATCCCTTACCGTATAAGAACTTTAAAGCAATCCAGAGCATGTCCACCTCTTGCCACTAGCCCGAATATCGAAACTTTCTTGCCTCTATTACACTAAATTCAAAAAAGAGAAAGGCTGGTATTACAGTGCATATAGATTGGATATAAACAATTTGTTAAAACACATAAAAATATTTCACCAATTCATAACCACCGGCTGGTTGTCTTTACAACTTAATATATATTTATTAAAAAACATACAATGTAGCTTGATCTCTGTTTAGCAATTTTCAATTTAGCAACAGAAGTTTCAGAGCTCAATTCATTGTATCCCTTTAGAGGCAAGCACAACAATGTGGCACACTGTAATCTCCTTAGTGCAGCTGGTGTCAGTCACTCTATTCGTGATGCACATACTGTTTATGCAGGCACAGACTAACAGGCAGACCATTCAACAAATAAAATCCGCTAGGATAAGCAAAGTGTTTTACACGTCTGGCCAGACAGGTGAATATGGATAATCTCACCGCTTCTTACAGCACTTGATTGCAAGACGTTCTCCCGGCTGCTGGTGCTCTAACCTTTGTATGCAGTCATCTCTGGGGGATCATAGATGAAAAGGAAATGACAGGTGCTGCAGCTGATGGTGAATACCTCCAATCACAGTGGTAAAGAATCAATTTAGGTGTCTCTTTGATGCGTTTCCCCGCCTCCCTCCGGGTTCAGCGGCTTCATCAGGTGCATCAAGAATAGCGACTGACACCAGCTGCACTAAGGAGATTACAGTGTGCCACATTGTTGTGCTTGCCTCTAAAGGGATCCAATTAAGTGAGCTCAGAAACTTCTGTTGCTAAATTGAACATTGCTAAACAGAGATCAAGCTATATTGTATGTTTTTTATAAACCCCTTAACGGCTGAGGGCCGTCCAGTTAAACTCATTCAGTGACAAACAATTAAACTTAATATCTAAAATAAAGACTCGGAGACTTGAATTTGGCAGAAAAACTTGAAGGCTATTTATTTATAAATAGTAAACTAATAAATATAAAAATAGAGTAAAGAAATTAAGAGTATGGTAGCCAGGAAGAACGGTAGTAACAGTCCACACAAAACCTGTATACAAACCCAGCCAAGTCACAACACTAAAACACTAAACAAAGGTATCCACTCAACCTCCACTTGACTACCCACCTGTCCGGGTGGTGAGGCTGCCCCCGTTAAAGTGATCCAGCAGATATTATAACAGTCATCAAAGGTGAGCGCACCCAAAATAATTAGCAAACTCAACCAACAACAGGTAATAATACGTTCTTTCCCTCCAACAAGTGAAGTTCTGACAACAGAAACACATACCACCACCATACCCCTAAACCAAACCGGCAACCACCGAAAACAGATCCTCAACAAAGATAGACAAGCCTTCCTTAGCCAAATGCACACCATCCCTCCTAAACAGGTAAAAATATCTAAACCTGATCCTAGAATGCCTAACCACAAACCCACCATTGGCTACCACCACCTTGGACACAGCAAAATTCAGCTTCTTTCTAGCCTCATCTAACACCCTGTAATTTACCACTCCATGCCAAAACAATCTTGGTACAATCTCAGACCAAACCACCGTACAGGACGGCCAAGCCCTCATAATGCGCAATATGTTATGGACTATGTCAAAGCGCAGCTGCAGCGTGGACACCTTTCCCAAATCATTACCTCCAAGATGAATTACCAAAATCCTAGGTAACCCAAAAAGCTGCACCTGACCAAGCAGCTTGGGCTTCAAATCCTTCCACAACATACCCCTCACACCAATCCATTGGACACCTACATGCCCGACCAAAGACGGAGCCCCGTCTGAAAGCATCAATTCAGCCGCCCAATACACAAAGGAGTGTCCGACCACCCAGACCTCCAACACATCAGTTACCACACCTACAATTGAGGGGAAAATAGAACAAAAGTTAAAATCTTTTGTACAAATATAGGTCAAAGCCTTGGCAACGGAAAGGCATGCAATAACTTTAATAGAGGATCTGCCAAAAAGAAAATTAGTGTATGAAAATTTCCATAAAAACAAGCTTCAGGCCAATTGAAGCGACAAAAAGAAACAGGAGGAAGAGCCATGATAAAATAACAAAAAAAAAGGAGAGGGGAGGATGGGAAAAAACAGATGAACTCGGCTGGAGGGGAAACTTAAAAACCTGCTAAGGAACTTATAATTGAAAAGCCAATTAGCCGAATTAAGAATGAGTAGGCCAGATTCAGTCCGTCAGTACAGGTAAAAAAATGTTAAAGAACTCCAGACCCCCACTGCCAACAGTGACGAGTAGCTAATTTCTGAGTAGGGAGGACAGGGGGAGACTAACAAGATGTGAAACACCACAGACGGAAATAGTCAAAAAACAAGCAAGAAACATTAACCAGAATGAACAAAAAACAGCACAACTACCGAGGGAGTAGCCGAATGTAACGCTTATAACTGGCAAACCGCCATCGACCTTAAGCCTTAATTTTGTCCACTGAGCGGCCAACAAATGCGGCAGAGGTGGCAGCCCCAATCCTAAACGAGTGAGTGCCGAAGTCCTCGGTAGAAAACTCCAAACCAGCCAGATAGCGCCGGAGCATCCAGCCAAACTGATATTTGGTCAGCTGCGAACCATCCACATGTACAAGCCATGACCCCCCGGAGGATGGCCGTACTTCCACATACATGATGGCCAAAGCCACCGGACATACCTGGTCGTCCCTCAAGGGCACCATCATGACCCAACGACCTTGACCCAATTGGTCCGTTTTGGACCGGCGCAGTCTGCATAGCAAGGACCTCTCTCCCATGACAACATCCGAATGCAACATGGTCGCATTAGTCCGTTTGGACGAAGCCACCAATTCGACACCAAAGATGCTCCATGGTATGCCATGGAAAACGCCAATCGGTATAAAAGCTCCTCAAAACTGGACACCGCCACCTCTGCAACCGCTCCCAAGATGGAGGATAGCAGGGAGCTATCAATGGGATGCCTTTTATCAGGAGGAATGGGCGCCAGCCGCGCCCAACCCTGCATGGCCTTAGTTAAAAGGAATCCCTTCATGTAGTCCGGAATACCTCGCAATTTGGAGAAAAAGGAAATCCCCGCAAGGTAACGAGAAACCGTTGCTCTCGGCCGACCATCCACAAAGAGCTTCCAAATGACAGCAAAAGCGAACAACCAGTCTCACCTCGAGGCCCTTGGTCACGGGAAAACTCTTCCCACTCCATCCAGGCGCGTTGGTACATCTGTAAAGTGGCCGGGGCAAGCGAATTTGCAGCCAAACCTTCTAATCCGGCAAAATAACCTGCCAAACAGAAGAGGGTCAGGGCAAACCAACTGGATCAGCCTCCGTAGCCAACACACGAAACCGATCCCATTGACCCCTAGATAAGGTGTTGGCGATGGTGTTATCCACACCGGGAACATGCTGAGCTTGAAACAACAGCAAAGCAGCACTACTCGCGCAAGTACCCGCAGCACTGGCAATGCCTTAGCTCGCTGGTTATTAATGGCATGCACCACGCCCAGGTTGTTGCACCTGAAAATGATGCTGCGATCGCTAAGCTGCTCGCCCCACACTTCCAAAACCACTAATATAAGGAACAACTCGAGCAGCAAGAGGTCATTCGTGAGACCCCTCCACTGCCAACTTGCAGGCCAAGGAGCAACACACCAAGAACCATTCAGGTAACATCCCAAACCTGAAGATCCCGTGGCGTCGGTGAAAATCTGCAGCTCGCAGTTGTCGATGGACGGGGCCAACCAAATCCTAACACCATTAAAATCCGCCAAAAATGAAACCCAAGCAGACAGGTCTCTCTGTATCTCAGAAGAAAGGCGGACAAAATGATGCGACTTGGCAACCCCGGCCGTGGCACTCTCAAGCTTGCGGCAAAATACCCTCCCCATGGGAATAACGTGACAGGCAAAGTTCAACAGGCCCAACAGAGTTTGGGCCTGCTGAAGGGTCACCTTCATCCTACCTGAGCACAGCGCAATCGCATCGCAAAGCTTCGCCACCTTGTCTCGTGGCAAATTACAAGCCCCTGCAACAGTATCGATTTCGATACCCAAAAATGACAGGCACGTACGCATCCCTTTGGTCTTGTCTTCCGCCACCGGTACCCCGAAATGCCAGAAGACAGCTTGCAAGGAAAACAACAGTCTGCTGCAACGCATAGAACCCGCGGGGCCCACGCAAAGAAAATCGTCGAGATAGTGGACTATACCCCAACCCCCGCAGTAAAATTCTACACACCAGTGCAGGAAAGTGCTGAAATGCTCAAAAAATGTGCAGGAAACGGAGCATCCCATTGGCAGGCATTCATCCAGAAAATAATCCCGGACCACTCGGAACCCAAGGTACCGAAATGAATCCGGGTGTAAAGGGAGCAAGCTAAAAGCAGACTCCCCATCTATCTTAGCCATGAGGGTCCCGGGGCCATGCGCCCATACCAAGCAAAGCACCTCATCAAACGACTGATACCCCACCAAGCAATGCTTGGGAGGTATTGCATCATTAACAAAGAAACCCAACGGGGAAGACAGATGCTGAATCAGCCGAAACCTGCCAGGAGCTTTCTTGGGAACAACCCCCATGGGGGTGACGATCAAGTTCTCCAAGGGAGATCTTGAAAAGGGGCCCACCATCCTCCCTAGCCTAACCTCCTGCTCAACTTTTTCCCTAAGAACCTCCGGAAAAACTCGAGCCGACTGCAAATTTTTGGGGCAACTAACAACCATCTCCCTTTCAACTGGCAGGCGAAAACCAAAATGAAAATCCGAAAACAAGAACTCGGCATCAACTCGGTTCGGATACCACTCCAACCATTTGGCCATGGCTGCCAAACGGACAGGGGTGAGGGCACTATTTAGGGACATTGCTGCCAGCCTGCTTGGGCGGTGTGCTACTACCGGGCTTGGAACCCCGCTTACCCGAGCGGAAGCAATTGGAAGCGGAATGTGTCCCTTTACAATGCAAGCAGTGGTGTCGAAAACGACACCACTGTCCCAGAGTGCAAGAGGCATTGTTAAAAGCATAACACTTGCCTTTTGATGGGGACATATAATTTGATAGCGCCGCTTCACCCACGCGCTGCGTCGGTAGATTATCGGCTAATAAGCGTGATGTGCCTGAGGATGCCGCTTGCGCTTCAGGTGGCACCATCAGCGCCTCCTTACTTCCCTGCGCTGACCTTGTAATATCTAACCAGACTTCCACATCCTTGCAGCCGAAGTCCATCACGTCCAAGCAATCCTGCTTACACCTGAACTCCTCATCATAAACTTCTTGGCCCTAGTTGCGGTACTGCCAGATGCCAGCGACAAAGACAATGACGTCGATGAAGATCTACCGACTGGACGTCGATGAACCTCGACTAGTAACAGAAACTGCACTGGACTCACCATCCGACCTGGAGGGAGCACCCTGCATCGACCCAGCCACTGACAAAAGGAGCACATCCTCATCGGTGTCCCTGCTGGCATCGCTTGAACTACCTGCAACAGAGGAAAAAAACACTGGAGCCAAAGCACCACTCGCAGAAAACAAGGGGTTAGACAAAGCAGCAGGACCCGCCACAACTGGAGCAGCTGGGGATGCCCCGGAACCAAGAATCGCCCCAACCGCACCAATGTCCTGGCAAGCTCTCAGCAACTGCGCCACAGCGTCCCCAGAAGCATCCAGCCGAGAGGCCGAGCCACTGAAGCTGGTGAAGGTGGATGGACCAACCTGAGCCATGACCACCGCTAATGGTGACAAAGCGGAGGACAACACCAGAGACCGTCGTAACACCCGAGACTCCTGGCGCAACCCCCCCAGATTAGGCAGCACCGTCGGCCCTGCATCCAACAACTCGCCCGCTAGCGTGCCCATCCTCAAGCCTGTGCCGAGCACTACCCCTTACAGCTGAGGAAACTGCAGGCTCAGTATCACCAGCCCCAGCAGCCTGGTCAGAGACATTAGCAGGCTCTCTACCTGATAAACCCTGCCTGCGCCTCCCACATGACTGCCCCCTATTCAAATGGTGGCCAACAGTGCCCCCCGCACCTGTCCCCCTGCCGAGGCTGGCGCGCTGCCACCTGCATCAATGGCAGCAGTGCATGCCCCACTGCTGCCCACAGCAGTACCTTCCAGCCGGCCCGGGGACGGCACCCCGCACCGGCTGGGAAGAGAGAGGAGGCCTCATGCGAGTGGCAGTCAGGCTGCGCACTCCCGTTGCAGCCGCCGCCAATGAGTGCTGAGCGCTAACGGGTCGTTGACCCACCGTGTCAGCCCCCAGCCGGCCACCGCCGTGTATTGTTCGGCCGGGGAGGGGGGCCGTCCGCGGCAGTGAGGGAGAAGCGGCAGCGGTAAGACGTTGAGCAGCACGTCCGCCATCAGAGGGCGAACCGCGCAAAGGCTCCACAGCTGGAAGAGCTGCAGGCACCAGAGCGTTGGCATCCTCAGTGAGGTAACGGGCCGGGGTCCTGGGGGAACGCCGCAGGTGGGACATACTGATGAAAGAGTGACTGAAAGTGTATGTGTATGAATGTAATGTGTAGTAACTTAGTAAGTGTATGTATGTGAGTGATTATATTAATATGAATAATAATATAAAGAGGGGCTCAATATAAACTGGTGCAATGAACAAGAGCCTATATATCACAGCACTAAGTAAATGCACAGCGTACAGCTCCTACCTGACCCAAATCTTCTAGAAAAGAGGCTGACCTAACTGCCAGCTCCCTTACAACAACTCAGTGACAACCCCTACCCACTGCACCCATAGGCCACTAAAAACCTGATATTTCCCTGGTCCGCCCCCAGCCTGATGGGTTTAACCCTCTACCGTCCTATTCAGTCCTTTCGCTCTCCATAAATATATATTATTAAGTTGTAAAAACAACCAGCTGGTGGTTATGAATCGTTAACATATCTTTGTGTTTTAATAAATTGTTTATATCCAGTCTATATGCGCTGTAATACCAGCCTTTCTTTTTTTTTTATTTTATCTACCTGATAGGGGTGAGTAGCCCTATATTACTGACTGCACATAGATTGGAGTGACAGAGCGCTTGGTTATATTCTTTATATCTGCTCTATTACACTGGCTGACTAGCACTGCGCACACCAACAAGTTCTACTCACCATGTGGCCTCCACAACTTCTGGATCTCTGCTTCATAACCTACTCAAAATTGACAGTGAGGCTTTGGTGTAACCTATCACCTTGCCCCAAGAGCTTTGTGTTGTCTAACATGACACATTTCAACCTGTCTTTCTGCAACTTGGACTCACCAACCTCCACATACACTGTTTCCCCAGCTGCTTCCATGTACTGTATCTGTTATTTTTTGTTTTCCCCACTGAAAACCACATTTCTACGTGTTGCTTCCCCCCAGCATGGTTTGGATGAAAACATTGGCCCTCATTCCGAGTTCTTCGCTCGTTAGCTGCTTTTAGCAGCTTTGCACACGCTAAGCCGCCGCCTACTGGGAGTGAATCTTAGCTTATCAAAATTGCGAACGAAAGATTAGCAAAATTGCGAATAGACACTTCTTAGCAGTTTCTGAGTAGCTCCAGACTTACTCGGCATCTGCGATCAGTTCAGTCAGTTTCGTTCCTGGTTTGACGTCACAAACACACCCAGCGTTCGCCCAGACACTCCGTTTCCCCAGCCACTCCCGCGTTTTTCCCAGAAACGGTAGCGTTTCTTCACACACACCCATAAAACGGCCAGTTTCCACCCAGAAACACCCACTTCCTGTCAATCACATTACGATCACCAGAACGAAGAAAAAACCTCGTAATGCCGTGAGTAAAATACCTAACTGCATAGCAAATTTACTTGGCGCAGTCGCACTGCGGACATTGCGCATGCGCATTAGCGACTAATCGCTCCGTTGCGAGAAAAATATAACGAGCTAACAACTCGGAATGACCCCCATTGAACGGTTAATTTGGTGAAATTCTTATATTTTATATGTTGCTCTTTTGTGTTATGTAATTCTTATTCTACGTTTTGTGATTCAACATTGTTGATGACATTTACATGCAAGAGTGCAGCTAGGGATAGATGGCAATATATTTCCTGAGTGATGAAGAGAGTAGTTGCCAGAAGCTGAGCCAGACAGGGAGATGTTAATTTTCATCACTAGTTTAAATCAGCTACAGCCTGTGAAATATTTACTTCGCAGATTTACCGTGCATAAAATATTGATTAAAACTGTGCTACTATTTGCTTATACAGAATATTGGATAAATTCCATTATTGGCAGATGATCCTCTGACTAAACTTCACATATGCTCTCTGTATTACAGTAAATGGCAGTCACTGATGTTATCTATATTGAATGGTGGTCACTGATGTTCTCTGTTTTATAGTTTGGTCACTAAATCACTCTGCATTATATGGCAGTCACTGATGCTCTCTTTATTATATGGCAATCACTCATGCTTTCAGTATTATATAGCAATCACTGATGCTTTCTGTATTATTTAGCAGTTAATGGTGCTTTCTGTGTAATATGGCAGTCACTGATGCTCTCTGTATTATAAGGCAGTCACTCATGCTCTCTGTATCATATGACAATCATTGATGCTTTCTGTGTCATATGGCAGTCACTGACGCTTTCAGAGCCGGCCATAGGCATAGGCAAACTAGGCAAGTGCCTAGGGCATTTGATATGCCTAGGGGCATCAGCAGCTTCTGCTGATTAAAATGATATGCGGAGTGCCTATATTCTGTATGTAGCATTTCATATGCAGATACAGCCACAGTCTCACACAGTATATAGGCATGCTGCATATCAGTTAAATCAGCAGAAGCTGCTTGTGCATCCTAGCCACATAGCAATGTAAATTAGATGCATTTTCATTAAAAAAAAAAAGGTGCCCGACTTTAGCATTGATGCAAGATTTGTGAGGACACATCTGTATCCAAGCAGAGGCAGAGGTCACAGTGTTAGTGGAAGTGTGAGTGCTGTGTGCATGTGAGTGGGTTGGTTGTGCAGTAGTGTTCAGAATATGTGTAAGGAGCATTATGTGTGTCATGTAAAAAAGCATTAATAATGTGCAACATATGTGTAAAGGGCCACTATGTGTGTCATTATGTGTATACGGGCATTAATAATGTGCGGCATATGTGTAACAGGGTACTACTGTATGTGTGTCATTATGTGTATAGGGGCACTAATAATGTGCAGCAAATGTGTAGGGGGCACTATGTGTGTCATTATGTGTATAAGGGCATTAATAATGTGTGGCATATGTGTAAGGGTCATTATGTGTAAAAGGGCATTAATAAAGGTTGTCATAATGTGTAAGGTGCATTATGTTTATAAGGACATTAATGTGTCTCATATGTGTAAGGGGCATTACTGTGTGGAATTGTGTATAAATGCATTACTAATGTGTGGCATTATGTGTATAAGGTGCTCTACTATGTGGCGTTGCATATAGAAAGGGCACTACTGTGTCGTCTAATGTGAATAAAGAGCAATAAGGTGTGGTGTAATGTGAATAAGGAGCAATTCAGTGTGATGTAATGTGAATAAGGGGCTCTACTGTGAGGAGTAACGTTTATAAGGTAAAGTGATACTACTGTGGGATGTAATATGAATTATGGACACTATCGCAAGATAAAATGTGAATAAAGTTGCAGTACTGTGTGGCGTAATTGAAATTGGGGTTACTATTGTGTGGCCATGCCCCTGCCCAGAAAGAACATGCCCCTTTTTGGGCTGTGCATCAAATGTGCGAACTGTTCCTATTTAAAATATAGGGGGTACAAGGACTGCTATGGGTGAGGGGTGATGGTGCTGGGAAAGAGGTGCAAGGTCAGAGGCAGAACTAGTGGTGGTGCTAGGGGGCACCAGCCAAAATCTTGCCTAGGGCATCATATTGGTTAGGGCCGGCTCTGCATGCTTTCTATATTATATGGCAGTAACTGGTGCTCTCTGTTATATGGTAGTCACTGATGCTCTATGTGTTATATGGCAGTCACTGATGCTCTCTGTATCAAATTACAATCACTAATGCTCTCAGCATTATATGGTGGTCATTGCAATGCTCTGTGGTGGGTGAAGTAGTATAGTACACGCACTAATACTTACCTTAGAGTCAGTGGAGCCTCCATGGCCCAATTAAAAGTGAAGACACAACAGACCCACATAATAAATGTATCAGGCAAGGACACTTTGATGTAATGGGTTTTGTCCTTACCCTACAAACATTTCAGTCTTAACAATGTTTACCTCTGTATTCAAGCAAAACCAAGGTTAACCAAAATCTAGGGCAAGGGGTGGCAAGCTGAGTCTTTGCCTAACATAGCAGAAAGCCCAGCTAATCCCATTGTTTTCATGTCTTATTTATCCCACTATGTAACATATGAAGTGTATTCAAGATTGTTTCACATCGTTCATATTTATTTTCATTTATACAGAGTGTTCTTATTCCAAAATCCATTAAAGACTTTCTGAATTGTAGAAACAGCCAAATCATGCTGTGGATTGAAATAATGGGCAGCTCGGAAACGTTTAATGAATCAAAGCCAACTGTGACATGAGTCATCAGGGGCTGAAATATACATCCCAATACCTCTAGGACAAAGTTATTTGGCAGTTCCAGATCATTAATCACATGTAGTTTTTACAAACACTATTCTTATTTTTATCTGCATATCTTTACAGTTTTTTTAAAAACATTCTTTTGCATCTTGTTCAGGGCATTACTCATAGCCAGATTACGAAGGGATGCACATGTCATACTATATCCCGGGCCCCCCTTTATCAGAGGGGCCCCACCTGGAGCACACTCACATCACTAGCTTTCCCTCTTGTGCAGCAGCATAACCAGGCAACCAGAATGTGTGCAGGACAGCGTGCACTGCAGGCAGAGACACAGGAGTATCAGGTTTCATGAGCTACAGATGGAGCTTTACGACCAGTGGAGAGATAGGAGGGTGGAGATAGCTGTAAGAGACACAGAAATCTTAGCTTCCCCTCCTCTCAACCTGAGTGTTTGGGTCCTGTGTAACCTGTTATCTATTGAGGGTCTAGAGAGAGACTTCCTGAGTCCTGTCCCAGTGTGTAAGTACTGTAGTACAGAGGCTGCTGCTATTTTTAAATGTGACAAGATAGATTTTATTTTTCTATGTGTGTTTTAAGGATGTTTAAGTTGTCTTTGTTCCGCTACAAGAACATTTTATAAAATAGTCTTTCAATTAGGTGGCACTATAAACAGTACCCAGGCATTATTAAACTATTAATTTAAATCTAATATACACCATTGGTTCAAATGTAATATGCACACTCCATAGCTCCCAATGTGACCCATTCCAGGGGGTACAAAATGCTCTCTACCTGGACCTCCCTCTAAATTTATGATTGCAATCACATGTGTTGAACTACCTTTCTTATCAATTAAATAGTTCAACACAGATTCCATCAATCATATATTAAAAGGGAAGTCCAGGTAGATAGTATTTTGTCCTTCCTGGAATGTGTATGTTGGGAAGTATGCACAATTTAATATACCCCCCCCCTTCCGCCAGGGCAACCCTGTATTAAGTGCCCCAGGCACCCCCAAGGCTTAATCCGGACTAGCCATTACTGTGCAGTGCTGGGGGCAGAGAGGTGAGCAGTGTGCAGTGTTGCATACTCATTCAGCTCTGTATTATTGCAGACATTATAATTTACTATAATGAGAGGTTGTGATAAAGTTTGGAAAACATGGTTACGTAGAAGAAATATGGCCATGGTACATTTGTGGGTATCTGTATGGGATCCCGGCGTGTAGGATGCTGGCTGTGACTATACTGACAGCGGCATCCCACACGCCAAAATGCTGGCAGTGTTGTGAGCACATCAAGGCCCCTTGCAGGCTCGCTGCATTCGCCACAATGTGGGCGCGGTGGCTCGCTTTGCTCGCCACAGGTTCTATTTTCCCTCTATGGGTGTAGTGAACACCCACAGAGGGAGAATCACCTACCTCGCCTGTATTCTGGTGGCGGAATTGTACCCCTGTCGAGATTATGGAGTCGGTATTGCGACCATCAGGATTGCGACGGGCTGTATTTTAAATGCATACCCATTTGTGGATACTTTAAACTTTGTCCTGGGACTAATTTATATTTAAATAAATATATTACTAATTCTCACCTAGATTCAGGTACTGTACAGTATGTGTGGGTTTATGTCCATCTGATCCTGTACAAAAACAGATTTAAAAAATTGTTATTTCTTTATTTATTAACAGTTTCTTTTATAGCACAGCATATTCTGTTGCGCTTTACAATTAGAACATCAGTAATAGAACAAAACTGGGTAAAAACAGACAGACATATAGGTAGGAAGGCCCTGCTCACAATCTTACAATCTATAGAGAAATAGGCATTGATACACAAGGATAGGTGCTACCTATTGCATAATGGTCCACCAGATTGCTTGGTTCTTAATGGGTTGTATGATATGATCACCCGCAATGTCGGCCAAGTGTCAGGAGGGTCAGAGAGGATGTAATTAGATAGGGAAGCACTGAAGGTTATGTGGGTGGGTCTGGAATTTGATAGGCTTGTCTGAAGAGGTGAGTTTTCAGGGAACGTTTAAAGGTTTGGAGACTAGAGGCGAGTCTTATTGTGCATGGGAGGGCGTTCCACAGAGTGGGTGAAGCCAGGATAAAATCCTGTAATTTTGAGTGTGAACAAGTAATGCGTGTGGATGAGAGACGTAGATCTTGTGCAGAGCGGAGAGGTCGGGTAGGGAGATATTTTGAGATGAGTGAAGAGATGTATGTTTGTGCAGTTTGGTTAATAGCCTTGTATGTGAGTAAAAGTATTTTATATTTAATACGGTAGAATACCGGTAACCAATGGAGGGACTGACAGAGCGGATCTGCAGACGATGAACGTCTGGCAAGGAAGATTAGCCTCGCAGCTGCATTCAAAATGGATTGTAGTGGTGAGAGCCTATGTTTGGGAAGACCGGTCAGGAGGCTATTACAATAATCAATGCGGGAGATAATGAAAGCGTGGATTAGAGTTTTTGCTGTGTCTTGTGTAAGATATGGTCGTATTTTGGATATGTTTCTTAGATGTATGTAACATATCTTGAGATAGATTGAATGTGGGGAACAAAGGACAGTTCAGAGTCAAGAATGACACCTAGGCAGCGAGCTTGTGGGGTAGGGATGATTGCCGAGTTCTCAACAGTGATAGAGATATCAGGTTGGAAACTACTATTGGCCGGTGGAAATATAATTAATTCTGTTTTGGAAATATTAAGTTTGAGGTGGCGAGATGTCATCCAAGATGAAATGGCAGAAAGGCGTTCAGTGACACGGCCCAATACAGATGGTGACAAATCAGGGGAGGATAGGTATATTTGAGTATCATCCGCATACAGATGGTACTGAAATCCGAAAGAGTTGATTAGTTTGCCAAGAGATGTGGTATAGATAGAGAAAAGCAGAGGACCTAGGACTGAGCCTTGCGGTACTCCAACTGAGAGAGGTAGCGAAGAGGAGGTGGAATCAGAGAAACGAACACTGAAGGAGCTATTATATAGGTAGGATTAGAACCAAGAAAGGGCTGTGTCCTGAATACCTAGTGATTGTAGTGTTTGTATGAGAAGAGAGTGGTCAACAGTGTCAAAAGCAGCAGAGAGATCAAGGAGAATAAGTAGAGAGTAATGTTGTTTAAATGTAGCAGTTGCCAAATCATTAACTACCTTAGTCAGTGCTGTCTCTGTGGAGTGTTGGGCACAAAATCCTGACTGAAGTGGGTCCAGTAGGCTGTGTGAGTTAAGAAAGTGTGTGAGGCGAGTGTAGGCAAGTCTCTCCAGTAGCTTGGAGGGGCATGGGAGCTGAGAGATGGGACGGTAGTTAGAGAGAGAGTTCGGGTCAGAGTTTTATTTTTTCAGAATGGGAGTAATCACTGCATGCTTGTATAGAGAAGGAAAGATACCAGTAGACAGGGAGAGATTACAGATTTTAGTTAAGGTTGGGATGAGCACAGCAGACAGAGCTTTACTAATTTGTGAGGGTATAGAGTCAAGGGGAGAGGTATTAGAGTAGGTAGATGAAAAGAGTGCAGATACTTCATCTTCACTTGTAGGATCAAAGGAAGAGAAGGTGTTAGAGTGTTCAGGCAGGGAATTGAGAAGGTCACTTGCTGTGGGAGAGCATACCATTTAATTTCGGATCTTATCAATCTTGTCCTTGAAATAGGAAGCAAGATCTTGCGCACTGACAGTGGCTGGTGGGTTGGGTGAGGGAGGGACAGGAAGTGATTTAAATGTATTAAAAAGTCGCTTGGGGTTAGAGGCTTGAGCAGAGATGAGAGATTGAAAATATGTTTGTTTGGCAGTGTCCAGAGCATTACGATAAGAGTGGTAGGTGGTCTTATATGTGAGAAAGTCACTTGAACTACGAGATTTACGCCACTGGAGTTCTACTTTACGTGAGAGTTTTTGTAGGTGTCTAGTGTATTTAGAGTGCCACGGTTGACATCTAAGTCTACGTGGGGTGTGATGGGTAGCTGGAGCCACTTCATCAAGTGCTGTTTCTAGAGTTTGGTTAAGGTGTGATACAGCAGTCTCAGAAAAGTGAATGTAGAAATTATAATTTGGAGGTGCATACAGTAGAAAAAAAATAAGGAATACAAATGCAGATTGGGTAATTAACTTAACAAATTGACTATTGTATACAGGATTTCATTGTCCTACATCCACCAGGGTGAGTACAATGGCCCTCATTCCGAGTTGTTCGCTCGTTCTTTTTCATCGCATCGCAGTGAAAATCCGCTTAGTACGCATGCGCAAAGTTCGCACTGCGACTGCGCCAAGTAACTTTACTATGAAGAAAGTATTTTTACTCACGGCTTTTTCTTCGCTCCGGCGATCGTAATGTGATTGACAGGAAATGGGTGTTACTGGGCGGAAACACGGCGTTTCAGGGGCGTGTGGCTGAAAACGCTACCGTTTCCGGAAAAAACGCAGGAGTGGCCGGAGAAACGGTGGGAGTGCCTGGGCGAACGCTGGGTGTGTTTGTGACGTCAACCAGGAACGACAAGCACTGAACTGATCGCACAGGCAGAGTAAGTCTGGAGCTACTCTGAAACTGCTAAGTAGTTAGTAATCGCAATATTGCGAATACATCGGTCGCAATTTTAAGAAGCTAAGATTCACTCCCAGTAGGCGGCGGCTTAGCGTGTGTAACTCTGCTAAATTCGCCTTGCGACCGATCAACTCGGAATGAGGGCCAATGTTTTAATAACACTAGACAATGCAAAAAAAAATCCATTTTTTTTTAGCTATATTAAGCAGGATTTCATACGTAAATTAAAAATATAATAAGACAGTAGTCTAACTTTTAATTTGGTACTGATATTCTTCTGGTAATCCTAATTATAATTATGCCACCTACAATAAAGATATTGGAAGCTTCTTTGGATTTTTTAAAATTGTTAGTGATAATAGCACTGTATTATCACTCTGAACTATTAAATCTAAAATTCAACTTTCTCATACTATTTTAAATGTCAGTTTTAAATGGCAATCATTAATGTGTATTCATATTATTAAAATAAACGTGTATGGTGGTACCTTGCCAGATCATTAAAATACATACTGTACCATCAAAAAATAATACTGAGATATTAACTTGTTCCAAGGTGGATGCAGTCAATATTTTTCTACGGATCCATCCAAACTCTTGGTATGTAACAACTGAAGTGAAAAATTGGAAAAATATATCAGCACAATTATCTTTAATATTAACACATAATGATAATATTAAGCAATAATAATGACACCTTCATTTGCAAAAAAAAAAAAAAAATGTTTTCCTCTGCAGTTTTTAATTTGTACATATAATAAAAAAAAAATATTTAGAAAATTGTGTGAATGTTTTTGTGTCTACAAATATAAATGAATCTCTTGCAATCACTGTGGTTTTTTGTTTGTGTGTTACATCCTGCACATGTGACACATGAATATTGTAAAAGCAAATGTTTAATTTACACAAGGAAATCATTTAGTTGTGAATTTGGGAAGTTTTTTTTTTGCTAAATTTTTTGTGCTAAAAAAATAAAAAACAGGAACAAATACAGTATGTGATAGTGAAGGAAGAATCAACAGTTACACTCACATGGGAACAAGTGAGTAGGCTTTTCAACATTCTGTATCTTTGTCTTTTCGTATTCCACTTTAGATGTAATTATCGCTCCACTCCAAACTGACATTTTTGTTCTTAGAATTGCATTCACATCAAGAGGATAATGACACTTCTCTAAAACATTTAATTTCCCACTGTGTAGAATGAGGTTCTAATGCTACTAGACAGCTGTCTAACAATATGGTATATTTGGTGTTTATATATATATATATATATATATATATATTATTATTTTTTTCCTTATTTATTACCAGTTATTTATATAGCGCACACATATTCTGCAGCGCTTTACAGAGACTAGTTGACCATTCACATCAGTCCCTGCTCCTGTGGAGCTTACAATCTATATTCCCTATCACATGTACACACAGACACATTCACTCTAGGGTTGATATTGTTGGGAGCCAATTAACCTACCAGTATTATTAGTTAGGGCCATGGTGGAAATTGAACCCATGACCTCAGTGCTGTGAGGCAGTAATGCTTACCACTACACCATCCGTACTGCCCACACACACACACACACACACACACACACACACACACACACACACACACACACACACACACACACACACACACACACACACACACACACACACACACACACACACACACACACACACACACACACACACACATATATACAGGTTAAGTATCCCTTTTACAAAATGCTTGGGACCAGAGGTATTTTGGATATCGGATTTTTCCGTACTTTGGAATAATTGCATACCATAATGAGATATCATGGTGATGGGACCTAAATATAAGCACAGAATGCATTTATGTTACATATAAACCTTATACACACAGCCTGAAGGTCATTTTAGCCAATATTTTTTATAACTTTGTGCATTAAATAAAGTGTGTGTACATTCACACAATTTATTTATGTTTCATATACACCTTATACACACAGCCTGAAGGTCATTAAATACAATATTTTTAATAACTTTGTGTGTTAAACAAAGTTTGTGTACATTGAGCCATCAAAAACAAAGGTTTCACTATCTCACTCAAAAAAGTCTGTATTTCGGAATATTCCGTATTTCGGAATATTTGGATATGGGATACTCAACCTGTATATATATATATATATATATATATATATATATATATATATATATATATATTTATAGGCAACGACAGGTGCTGCACTCCAAGCGGTGAGGACTCTTAAGTCCAAGTTATCGACAACGTTTCAATGCTGTTTACTTGTGCATTTTCATCAGGTCAAATGAGAACAGACAAATGTGGTGGTTAAAGCAGACATTTCCCCCAACCCTCAACCCTCAGGGGTTGTTACATGCCAACGCAAGAGGGTGCATTAGATGCACGTGTACCACATGTCAATTTATGATTAGTGAAAAAATTTCCAACATCCCCTTACGGGTCGACCTTTGACCATCAATTACACTTTGACGTGTTCATCCAAGTTTGTCGTTTATCAGTTGCTGTGTCCATGTGGGTTGTCATACGTAGGCAAAACTGAAAGAATGTTTAAAGAATGTATGGCAGCCCACCGGTCGGCTATCAAAGCGGCAATTGCCAAAGGATCAAGCGACCAGCCGGTCGCTCGCCATTTTTCTTTAGCACGTCATCCGTGGCATTACGTTACCGGATGATAGACCATGTTCCCCCTCTTACTCGGGGTGGTGATAGGGGTCTCAAATTACTCCAACTTGAAACCAGGTGGATTCATCTCCTGGGGACACTCCACCCCAGAGGCATCAATGAGCAGTTAGGGCTTAATGCATTTCTGTAAGGTTATCTATGTGTGGCCCATATGGTGGTAATATGTATTTAAATGGTTTAGGCCTGTTATGCTTTCTGTGCACACAGTGTTGTTGATCTGCAATATATGATGATCTGCAGTCAGTATTTAAAGTATGTTCTAGATCCATTAAGGCCTAATAAGACTGTATTGCCTGTATGTTCGCAGCATTATTATGTGTACATTATTTTGTTTACTATTGTCACCATAGTTACCAGCAATGGGTGATGACGTCATGTGAGAGCGCCGACGGACCTGGCGGGTGCCTGTGTTCCGGAAGCGCGGTGATGGTGTCTGCATGCACTATTTAGGTAAGCACATTTGTCTGTTCTCATTTGACCTGATGAAAATGCAGAAGTAAACAGCATTGAAACGTTGTCGATAACTTGGACTTAAGAGTAATTTTGTCCTCGCCGCTTGGAGTGCCGCACCTGTCGTTGCCTGTATCTCATTATTGTGGAGGCACCCAGCGCTATTGCATTGACTATTGGGAGAGCCGGACCTGTTTGTTTATATATATATATATATATATATATACATTCATACATAATGTATACTGTATATCTGTGCATACTATATTAATTTACATATATTATTATTTGGTTAACTATAATGTTAGGTTATAGTGGATACCACCTGTATTATACATCTCTCTCTGTATTATACATCCCTCTAAATGTATTTTTGACTTAACTATTCACATTGGTCACATTAGACTTTGGGCCTTATTCATGTTTGTACGCAATGGCTAATGATCACGCAACTGGGGTATTATCATCAGACTGCGCATGTGCTGTGATCGCAATGCGCAAGCATGAAGGGGCTACTGTGATCTGGATCACAAAGCGATTGAAAGTAAGTGACTGTTTGGAGGTGTTAACGGAGTGTTATGGACATTTTTCGGAGTTTGCATCTGCTAACGGCTGGGAACTGGGATCTGGGTTGCTACTGCTGTGTTTAGCCTGTGTAGCCATAGACCATCCCTTAGCCTTGATGTTCCTCATTTTTGCATATAGGTTGCAAATGTGTGTGCAATTGCAATTGAGTTTTAGACGGCTTCGCTGTGCATCTCCTTTCATTCCTTGGCGGCAGCTTCACTTGCTAGTGTTAGCAGCTCCGTAGCCTAGAAAATTGCAATTGCATTTGCATAGAAACAAGAATTAGAGGTCTATTTATTAAGCTCGAGATGGAGATAAAGTGGAGAGAGATAAAGTACCAGTCAACCAGCGCCTAACTGTTATTTTTCAAACCCAGCCTGTAACATGGCAGTTAGGAGCTGATTGGCTGATACTTTATCTCCGTCCACTTTATCTCCATTCAGGGCTTAGTAAAAAGACCCCTTAGGCCTTTTGTTAATAGTGCAGACTGAGACATATCCTTTGCAGTGGTAAAGGTGTTGGAAGCCCAGTGTCCTGGGCAGAGACACTAGATAAAACATCAGAGGCCGCAGTTGAGCGGAAGTTGAGTGGCAGTTGGAGACAGTGCTAAGGTGAAAAAGCAGAGGGTGCTTGATGAAAAACGAAGAGGAACCTGTGAGAGGTTTTACCTGCTGAAGGGCCAGAAATGTCAGAGAGTGACCGGTGCTGTGACTTAGCACGTCTATTTACTAAGCCTTGAATGGAGATAAGATGGTCGGAGATACAGAACAAACCAATCAGCTCCTAACTGCCACGTCACAGGCTGTGTTTGAAAAATGACAGTTAGGAGCTGGTTGGTTGGGACTTTATATCCATCCGCTTTATCTCCATTCAAGGCTTAGTAAATATACCCCTTAGGAAATTGTACCACTCCAGTCTTCTGGTGAGGCAAGGGAAGTGATGCAGGGACAGTGATGAGGAGGTGGGGTCCTGGGCAGGAGGCATAGTAAGAAGCTCATGATTGGCTGTGCTTTGTGGACAAGGAAAAAAAACAGAACATGGTATAAGAATGCTAGGCAAATCTGTAATAATTACCATCCTCTTGCACACACCGATAGGGGGACATCAGCAAGAATTGTTCTGATTCTAATAATACTAGCAGAGCTCTGTAATTACCTGTAAGAAAGCTACTCTAAATTGACCCAATATACAAAACAGTATTCCCTGATAGTGAAGAGTTGAAAGCAAGATCGTCAATTTACAGAGACTGAAATTGGAAAAATCAGCCAATAGATAATCTATTTAGTAGAAACTGCTGTGACACTAAATACAACACAGCTTTTATAAACAGACACACCAGGATGACCTCTCAGTCAACTATCGCCAATGAACCATCAGCACAGGGGTGTTGCATTATTGACTTTAATAGATTGGTAATGAAATGGATTACAAGAGTTCCAATCAATCAGTCAAGATTAGTATGGACCTTAGCTCTGCATGCAAGTAGCAGCTACACTAAGCAGCCTAGAAGACATGACAGTACCAATGGACATATACAGCAGTATCACTGGACTGGATTTATATGCCAGTACCACTTGAATTATACGGCAGGATCACTGGATTTATACACCAGTACCACTGTAATTATATAGCAGGGTCACTGGAATTATACGGCAGTACCACTGGACATATACGGCAGTATCACTGGACTGGATTTATATGCCAGTACCACTGCAATTATACGGCAGGATCACTGGACTTGTACGCCAGTACCACTGGAATTATACGGTGGTACCACTGGACTTATACGGCAGTATCACTGGACTGGACTTATACGCCAGTACCACTGGAATTATACAGCAGTATCACTGACATATACGCCAGTACCCCTGGAATTATACGTCAGGATTACTGAAATTATACGGCAGTACCACTGGACTAATACGGCAGTATCACTGGACATATACAGCAGTATCACTGGACTGGATTTATAAACCAGTACCACTGGAATTATACGGCAGGATCACTGAATTTATACGCCAGTACCACTGGAATTATACGGCAGGATCACTGGAATTATACGGCAGTACCACTGGACTAATACGGCAGTACCACTGAACATATACGGCAGTATCAATGGACTGGATTTATAAAACAGTACCACTGGAATTATACGGCAGGATCACTGGACTTATACGCCAGTACCACTGGAATTATACAGCAGTATCACTGACATATACGCCAGTACCACTGGAATTATACTGCAGGATTACTGAAATTATACGGCAGTACCACTGGACTAATACGGCAGTACCACTGAACATATACGGCAGTATCAATGGACTGGATTTATAAGACAGTACCACTGGAATTATACGGCAGGATCACTGGACTTATACGCCAGTACCACTGGAATTATACTGCGGGATCACTGGAATTATACAGCAGTACCACTGGACTTATACAGCAGTACTACTGGACATATACGGCAGTATCACTGGACTAGATTTATACGCCAGTACCACTGGAATTATACATCAGGATCACTGGAATTATACGGCAGTACCACTGGACATATACGGCAGTACTACTGGACATATACGGCAGTATCACTGGACTGGACCTATACGCCAGTACCACTAGAATTATACGCCAGTACCACTGGAATTATACGGCACTACCACTATACTTATACAGCAGTACCACTGGACATGTACGGCAGTATCACTGAGCTGGACTTATACGCCAGTACCACTGGAATAGTGATGAGCGGGTTCGGTTCCTCGGAATCCGAACCCCCCGAAACTTCACCCATTTTACACGGTTCCGAGGCGGACTCGAATCTTCCCGCCTTGCTCGGTTAACCCGAGCGTGCCCGAATGTCATCATCCCGCTGTCGGATTCTCGCGAGATTCTTATTCTATATAAGGAGCCGCGCGTCACAGCCATTTTCACTCGTGCATTAGAGATGATAGGGAGAGGACGTGTGCAGCGTTCTCTCAGTTGTGTTCAGTGTGCTGCAAATATCTGTGCTCAGTGTGCTGTATGTAAATATCTGTGCTCATTGTGCTTGCAAATATCTGTGCTCAGTGTGCTGAAAATATATACGTTCTCTGCCTGAAAAACGCTCCATATCTGTGCTCAGTGTGCTGCAAATATCTGTGCTTAGTGTGCTTTATTGTGGGGACTGGGGACCACCAGTATTATATAGTAGGAGGACAGTGCAGAGTTTTGCTGACCAGTGACCACCAGTATTATATCAGTACGGTACAGTAGTCCACTGCTCTACCTACCTCTGTGTCGTCAAGTATACTTTCCATCCATACCTGTGGTGCATTTTAGTTGTTGTGCGCAGTATATATAGTAGGAGGACAGTGCATAATTTCCTGACCACCAGTATATAATATATAGCAGTACGGTACAGTAGTCCACTGCTCTACCTACCTCTGTGTCATCAAGTATACTATCCATCCATACCTGTGGTGCATTTAAGTTTTGCGCAGTATATATAGTAGGAGGACAGTGCATAATTTTGCTGACCACCAGTATATAATATATAGCAGTACGGTACAGTAGTCCACTGCTCCACCTACCTCTGTGTCGTCAAGTATACTATCCATCCATACCTGTAGTGCATTTTAGTTGTTGTGCGCAGTATATATATAGTAGGAGGACAGTGCATAATTTTGCTGACCACCAGTATATAATATATAGCAGTACGGTACAGTAGTCCACTGCTCTACCTACCTCTGTGTCGTCAAGTATACTATCCATTCATACCTGTGGTGCATTTTGGTTGTTGTGCACAGTATATATAGTAGGAGGACAGTGCAGAATTTTGCTGACCACCAGTATATAATATATAGCAGTACGATACAGTAGTCCACTGCTCTACCTCTGTGTCATCAAGTATACTAAAAAAGTTCAGTAAAATGACCCAAAAATCAAAATTAAAAGTGTCTGAGGAGAAGCGTAAACTTGCCAATATGCCATTTACGACACGGAGTGGCAAGGAACGGCTGAGGCCCTGGCCTATGTTCATGGCTAGTGGTTCAGATTCACATGAGGATGGAAGCACTCATCATCTCGCTAGAAAACTGCAGTGCCACTCCTAGATGGGCCAGGTGTTTGTGTCGGCCACTTGGGTCGCTTAGCTTAGTCACACAGCTACCTCATTGCACCTCTTTTTTTCTTTGCATCATGTGCTGTTTGGGGACTAGTTTTTAAATCCTCCATCCTGTCTGACACTGCAGTGCCACTCCTAGATGGGCCAGGTGTTTGTGTCGGCCACTTGGGTCGCTTAGCTTAGTCACACAGCTACCTCATTGCACCTCTTTTTTCCTATCATCATGTGCTGTTTGGGGACTATTTTTTAAATCTGCCATCCTGTCTGACACTGCAGTGCCACTCCTAGATGGGCCAGGTGTTTGTGTCGGCCACTTGGGTCGCTTAGCTTAGTCACACAGCGACCTTGGTGCACCTCTTTTTTTCTTTGCATCATGTGCTGTTTGGGGACTAGTTTTTAAATCTGCCATCCTGTCTGACACTGCAGTGCCACTCATAGATGGGCCAGGTGTTTGTGCCGGCCACTTGGGTCGCTTAGTTTAGCCATCCAGCGACCTTGGTGAACGTCTTTTTTTCTTTGCATCATGTGCTGTTTGGGGACTATTTTTTTAAATCTGCCATCCTGTCTGACACTGCAGTGCCACTCCTAGATGGGCCAGGTGTTTGTGTCGGCCACTTGGGTCGCTTAGCTTAGTCATCCAGCGACCTCGGTGCAAATTTTAGGACTAAAAATAATATTGTGAGGTGTGAGGTGTTCAGAATAGACTGGAAATGAGTGGAAATTATGGTTATTGAGGTTAATAATACTATGGGATCAAAATGACCCCAAAATTCTATGATTTAAGCTGTTTTTGAGGATTTTTTGTAAAAAAAACACCCGAATCCAAAACACACCCGAATCCGACAAAAAAATTTCAGGGAGGTTTTGCCAAAACGCGTCCGAATCCAAAACACGGCCGCGGGACCGAATCCAAAATCAAAACACAAAACCCAAAAAATGTCCGGTGCACATCACTACACTGGATTTATATGGCAGGATCATTGGAATTATACGAGAGTACCACTGGACTTGTACGGCAGCACCGCTAGACATATACGGCAGTATCAATGGACATATACGGCAGTAATACTGGACATATACAGCAGCACAGGGACACCACCACTGGACTGATGCAAGATAACTGATAATGTCGATATTATCTTAAACCATAAAGCTATACCTTCAAACACACTTTTACCATGGAGCCGCTGCGGCCGCTAGACTTAATATGCACTCTACGTACTTTGTACGCTATTTGCGTTAGGAGTCTCGTACCTTGTACGGACTTAGCGTACAAACGCCATGCTGGGGGTATAAAGTACACACAGTGCGCACACACTCTTGATATACTTTAAACCTTATTAGTAATGTAACGCAATGATATTATTACACTCTAAACCTTATGCAGCAAAGCACTGCAATGATGTTACACCTTAAACCTTATGCAGCGCTGACGGTACAAAGTACCCGTAGCGCGTACACACCTTATCAATACACTTTTAAACCTTATACACTTAGGTAATGTAATACTCTTTAAACCCTAGCAGGGAAAAGAGGACACAACACCGATTTGTAGTTAAACACTGGGCTCCGACACCTCAGCGTATATGTCTGGAAGGGGATAACAATACAATTTATACACTACAATATACAACAGAGTAAATGGCTACAGTCAATGTACATACGTGAGAATATTCGCTTGCGCAACCTGGTCCAGTCCTCCGCTAATCAGGTAGATATCGTTAAGAGTCTTCTGACCGGCCAGGCCGCAACAGGCTTTTTATACACTACTTCCAAAAGCAATACAATGTATACTGTAATCCCTTTGTCCATTGGACACAGAGATGCATCTTTACAATACAGGAGAGGTCATAGGTTGATTTGAAAAGGTGGTCTTTCTCAACTGCTCTTGTGGGTGGTCTCCTCTGGATTCCCGCCGCATACATAATATACAGTAAATACAGTTTATATCTATATTCTACTTCTGCACATAACTATACGCAGGAACATGCGATCTTCCTCTAACCAACACCGGAATGTTACCCTTAAGATACCCTACAGCTGGATACTAGACATCACCTTATAACCTTAGTCTGTCCCTTCCTATCATGCAAAGGCGAATCCTTTAGACCTGGAATCATTTAAACTGTTGATACTTGCTGATGTGGTGCAGGGGGGCTATGTGTACAATGTGCACTATTTGGATTAAATATGTAATGTTTTGATAACCCTCTATGCGCTCACAAACTCCGCCGTAAATACCCATACCACGCGCAGGACCGCGGGAGCGATCATACGAAAATTGCGGATATGTGCACGCACGGCGGAACAAGTGCACGCGCAGCGGACATGTGTGTGTTGTTAGTACGTGGTGTGTGTACTACAATATTTTTCGACTTTGACAGTCCACCCTTTGGCAGTCAACAATAACTGCCACTATCAAAACACTAAACAGAAAAATATACAATACAATATCTACAGATGATTGGATGGTAGGAGGAGAGGTGTAGGTGGGAAATGTATGACCTAGTGGGATAGTAAAAGCATGTATGTATGAATCCATGTCTGAGGGGCATGTATCATCATGCCGTATATGTTCTAGATAAGCTTTGAGGTATTGCGAAGTATACATTAAATCCTTCTTATCCCGTATTAAGGGTCTGTAAGTGGGCCAACAAACACTACCAAGCTCTTTTCGGCTTCTTGTTACAACAAATGGGGTGCACATTTAGTTGATGATACATGGAGGGGGAACATATGTGAGTGCTAATATATGTGGATATCACCTGTCGACTATGTGTGTAACTAACTGAAGGTTGTAGAGATGAAGATAAGACACATATCTAAAATACATTCACATAACATTTTCGTAATAATTCTTGGGTGTAGTCGATGTCTTTTCCGGATCGGTGTATCTGGGCAAAGGGGGAGACAAAGGAAAAACGGGTGAAAGAAACGGGCCATGGAATTCATTTGCAATCCTTATCATAACATTGTCTCTATGGATGGGTCATAAATTAAATCTGCTGCTGTAACAATGCTCCCACTCCTTAAACTCATCAAATTTGTGCCGTGCTTGCGCCGCATTAGAATTCGAACACACCTAAATATCATACCAAAAATTATGACGACTCCCAGGATACAAAGGAGAAACTTTCCTACACTCGTAATAACATTTTGAGCCCATTCTCCTAATCCTGAGAACCAATTTTGTGGGTTCAACCATGAGACCCAGCCGGTCAGTTCATTACTCACAGCAGTCAGGGTAAGGTTGTGTCTCCTTCGGAACTCCCACTTCAACTGCAAGATATCGTCCATCTTTTTATCGATGATCTCGGTTGGGTCATCAGTGCTGTTTGTAATATACGTGCAGCACTTCACACCATATTGAGTTGCCAAAATGACACAGTACCCACCCGTCACAGCTATGATATAATTAAGGACCATCCTGTGCTGGATCAGTTCCGTTTTGTAAGCTTGCAACTCCCTACCTGTATACCTGAAGGTGTTGTCATACATCTCAGTGATATTATCCATCAAGTTCGCTAGCGCATGGATATACTTGTAATTTATAATTCCTCTGGCAGTACGGGTGATGTCTAATGCGAGAAGGAATTGAATCCCGGTGGATTCGTGGATCAAATCAGAGGCTACGTGCTCTGTCCTATCGATGAGTATGAGTATAAGGAGCCTGAGCACTGCGGTGAACGTCTTTCATCTTATCATGGGTTATGGTCATGACCTCTGGCAACACTCTTCCAACATAACACAATCCCTCTGAGTTTGGGGCAAGCCACTTATACGCCTTCCTCCCACATATGAAATAGGCATCATCGGGGAGAACATATGGGACAGAATATGACATTACCATATTACAAACTTTCCAAGTGAAAAACCCAATCCCTAGTTCTCTCATCTGTTCAGTACAAGTGTCAGGCTGTATAATATGAGCACAGTACCCTGGTGAGACTTCTCCAACCCACATGGCCTTGCTTCCTCGAGTATACCTATACCGAAAATACCTTCCACTGTTGGCTATTTGGCATACAAGTTCAGAGTCTATGGGTATCCTATCAGCTCTGTGTGAAAAGGCCATGGTCTGGTTATTCCATGTCACCTCCCAATTTCCTGGTTTTCGGAAATTGGAAATGTTGAAGCATAATAAGGATCTATCTACATGATACTGGTGGAGCTTCAAACTAGGTGGCCTAGAAATATTAAATTTCTTGTCCACCGGTCTCCCACCCCGTAATTCGAGTACCTCATCTATTGCTAAAGGGTACGGTACTAATCCTGACTTGCTCTGACCTTGAGGTACTTGTGAGCACACCCAGCATTCTGTTTGGTTTAAAACCTTACCCACTAGTGAGTAGTAATCACTCAATGGATGACGGTCCATTTTGATATTAAGGCTGGACTGACATCTCTGGATGCACCCATCCTCAACTATGTACTCACAATTCTTACAAATGCAATTTTCCTCAGCCAATAACCCTTCACAGTGCCTCCTAGCTCCCTGACTACCAGATCGTTTTCTGATACTCGCCTTTGCTCGAGTGATGTGTTGCTCTTGGAATTCTACAAATCCGTCCTCGCCATCAGAACCCATTCCAGATCCTTTCTCGACCTCTCTGGGACTTTCACCGAAACAGACTGTTCTGGTCAACAACAGGGTTAACAGGAAAACCCGGAACGCAATCTCTTGGGGTAAGTCCATCTTGTTAAGGGAAGAGAAAGGAAACAAGAAGGGGGAGGAAAAGGGAAGGAGAGAAGGAGGGTAGTGGGAGATGGAGAAAATAATAAAAAGAAAAAAGAAAACTGGTGCGACAACCGCCTCTGGTCTTGTTGTTCTCTGCGTTCAGGTGCAGTGACAACAGTCCTGCCTCTCAACCTTCCCGGAACAGACACTCCAGTGATACGATGTTCTCTACACTCTGGTCTTTGTCACGGGTTCTCTCTGGGTCAGCGACCTTCTTACAGTGGGACGAGTGGACCCAAGTCTCTCTTTCGGCAACCTTTAATGCTGTCGTGCTGGTTAGTAAGACTTGGTACGGTCCTTCCCACCTGTCAATGAGGCAACCTGAGCGTAGAAAATTTTGAATCATTACATAATCCCCAGGTTCAATGTCATGACAATTACTATTCGGTAGGTCAGGAATCACCAGCTTTAGATTTTTGTTTTGATTCCTCAGCTGCTGGCTTATCTTAACCAATTATTTTACAGTCACTTCGGTATTGTGTTTCAAATCATCCTGGGGTCTATCATTACATGGGGTTGTCGACCAAAAAGAATCTCAAAGGGTGATAGGTTAAGGGGGGACCTGAAAGTGGTTCTGATGCTGTACAATACTAGTGGCAAAGCTTCTGGCCACAACAATCCAGTTTCAGCCATCACTTTGCTCAGCTTGTTCTTAATAGTGCTGTTTACTCTCTCCACCTTCGCACTTGCCTGTGGTCGGTACGGAGTATGCAGCTTGCTATTAATTCCCATCAGTTTGCACATAACCTGAAAGACTTCACCTGTAAAATGGGTACCCCTATCCAGTGGCGTCACAAGGCGGGTGCGGGGGGTGCGGCCCGCATCCGGGTGTGACACCTGGAGGGGGTGACACCAAATGTCAGCTCCTCCGCAGTGACAGGAGCCAGGTGCTGCAGTGTGAAATTCCGCTACAGCACCCGGCTCCTGTCATAGCAGAGGAGCCGACCGCACACTGAGACCGTCTCTGGGGGAAGCCCAGCATCTCCGGAGATGCTGGGCACGCCCCCAGAGTGACGATCCCGGTATCCCCGCGAAGCCACGCCCCCTAGCTGTAAGGCCACGCACCCTTTTTGCAGCGATCGCGGCAGTACATCAGGGGTGCGCACCGGGTGTCACCACACCTGGTGACGCCTCTGCCCCTATCGCTTTCAATTATTCTAGGTATACCATATCTACACACAAATTCCTGCACAATTTTCTTTGCAGTGAACGTAGCAGTATTTGTGGCAGCAGGGAACACTTCTACCCAATTGGAAAACAGTCAATACAGACTAACACATATTTTAAATTCCTACAGGGTGGTAACTGTATGAAATCAATCTGTATTACCTGAAAAGGGCCATCTGTCGGCGGGATATGGGATGGTTCTGTTGGTATTGACTTTCCAATATTCTTCCTCAAGCAAATAAGACATGTCATTGCTCTCTTACCCGCATGAGAAGAGAATCCTGGTGCACACCAGTAGGCTCTCACCAGCTTACACATACCCTCTTTATCCAGATGAGTCAGACCGTGTGCCGCCTCAGCTAAGCTTGGAAGATATGCTCTAGGTGCCACTGGCTTACCCTGTCCATCTGTCCAGAGTCCTGAGGACTACTGGCCATATCCCTTTGACCTCCAGACCGCCTTTTCCTATGGGGAACACAAATTTTGCATTTCACTTAATTTTTGTGTGTTGATGGTGTTGATTATCATCAGTGATGTGATATCTGTTTGTATGGGGGTGCTGGCTGCTGATTTAGCATCTTCGTCTGCCCGGCTGTTGCCAAGTGAGATTGGATCTTGGTTGTAAGTATGTGCTTTGCACTTGATAACAGCCACTCTGTCTGGTTCTTGTATCGCTGTTAGAAGCCTTTTTATGTGGGATGCATGCGCTACAGGTGTGCCAGCTGCCGTCATGAAATTTCTGAGGCGCCATAGGGCCCCAAAATCATGCACTACTCCAAAGGCATACCTAGAATCTGTATATATATTGGCTGACTTGCCTTTGGCCAATTCACACGCTCTGGTTAAGGCGACCAGCTCAGCAACTTGTGCTGAGTGCGGTGGGCCCAGGGGTTCAGCTTCTATGATACCTCTGTCATCTACGACTGCGTATCCAGTACACAAGTCTCCCGAGTCCGTCTGTCTGTGGCAACTACTGTCAGTGTAAAAAGTAAAATCTACGCCTTCCAGTGGGTTGTCACTAATGTCAGGTCTTGCAGTGAAAGTCTGGTTCAGATATTTCATACAATCATGCGTGTCAGTATCTGCACTAAATCCTCCTTCACCATCATTCTCATCCTCCACCCTTTGTGCCTGTCCAGGCACACCCGGCAGATAAGTTGCAGGATTTAGTGCACTGCATCTCTTTATGTTGATGTTTAGCCATTAGTGCTAATTCCCACCTTGTAAATCACGCTGATGAGACATGTCTGGTTTGTGCGGAGTTCAGCAAGGCTGATACTGCATGAGGGGTATGGATGGTCAGGTTGTGTCCTAACACTACGTCTTCACTTTTACTCACTAGCAAAGCTATCGCTGCAACACTTTGCAAGCATGTGGGGAGAGACCGCGCTACGGTGTCCAACTGTGCACTGTAGTAAGCTACTGGCCTGCTGGCATCACCATGTCTCTGGGTTAGGACACCTGCCGCACACCCAGCACTTTCCATACCGTACAATTCAAAGGGTTTCCCATAATCTGGCATGCCTAATGCAGGTGCCTGTGATAGGCACTGTTTGAGCCTCTCAAATGCCAGTTCGGACTCATCTGTGTGCGAGATCCGATCTGGTTTGTTTGAAGAGACCATTTCTTGCAAAGGTAAAGCCAGTATGGAGAACCCTGGGATCCAGTTTCAGCAGTACCCACACATTCCAAGAAAAGTGCGGATCTGTTGCTGGGTTTGTGGCAGAGTCATGTTGCGAATCGCCTGTATTCTATCAGCGGTAAGGTGTCTAAGGCCTCGCATCAAGCAATGTCCCAAATATTTTACCCTGGTCTGTCACAACTGCTACTTATCCTTTGAAACCTTGTGTCCCGTATTAGAAAGGTGAAACAGAAGCTGTTTTGTGTCTTTCAAGGACGATTCGAGTGAATCAGAACACAGCAGTAAGTCATCTACATATTGTATTAATACTGATCCGCTCTCAGGTTGAAAGGATTGTAAACAGTCATGCAGAGCCTGGGAGAAAATACTTGGGCTGTCAATGAAACCTTGGGGTAGGCGAGTCCAGGTGTACTGTACTCCCCTGTATGTGAATGCAAACAGGTATTGTCTGTCAGGGTGCAGAGGGACAGAAAAGAAAGCAGAACAGAGGTCAATGACAGTGAAAAATTTAGCAGTAGGGGGAATTTGCATGAGGATGACAGCTGGATTTGGCACTACTGGGAATTGTCTCTCAACTATCTTGTTTATCCCCCTTAGATCCTGCACTAGCCTGTAACCCCTCCCCCCACTCTTTTTCACAGGGAAGATGGGACTATTGGCAGTGCTGGACATCCTAACTAGGATGCCCTGTTGTAGCAAGCGCTCTATGACTGGGTACACTCCTAATTCCACCTCTGGCTTCAGAGGATACTGTGGGATTTTTGGAGCTATCCTACTATCTTTTATTTGCACTACTACAGGAGCTACATTCGCCATCAATCCAGTGTCTTGTCCATCTTTGGTCCAGAGGGATTCCGGTATTTGTGAGATCATTTCCTCTACCTTGGATGGACACCTGTCTATAACAGCAGTGTGTGACATTAACCTTTGTGGAGTGTCTAACATATCCTGCACTTCCTGAACGTGATTCTCGGGTATATCCAAGAAGACACCCTCAGGAGTACAATATATGACACACCCCATTTTACACAATAGATCTCTCCCCAGTAGATTAGTCGGAGCTGATGCAGCTAACAAAAAGGAATGTTTGGTCTGCAAAGGCCCTATCGTAATCTCCGCAGGTCTACTCAAAGGGTAGTGTTGTACTACTCCTGTTACTCCCATTGCGGAAATTGTTTTACCTGTGGTTTTTATACCTACCGTTGAATTTAACACTGACCTGGCCGCCCCTGTATCTACAAGGAAAGGTAGTGATCTACCAGCTACATCATCTGTGACCTCAGGTTCACTACCAAGGCTAGCAATCAACTTCACTGGCTGCAGACTACAGGTATGGCCCAACCCCTATTGTAAATTGTGACCCTCCTGCAGCGCGCTGGCAGCTACAATATGTGAGGGGGGTAGCTGAGAATTTTCAGTGGTCTGCCAGTCCCTCCTAGGTGGGTACCTCCTTGTTTCCCCTGCATGCGGCTCATAACTTCTCCTATGCGATCCCTGATCCCTATCATGTGTATTATAATGTGGTTTGTATCCTGGTCTAGGGGGTCGATATACCTTATGTGTGCCTTTATAACTGCAGTTCCGTGCAAAATGTCCTTCCTTCCGGCAGTTATAGCATACTACTACATGCGACTTACCATCAGGGGTCTGGGGTTTTGGCTGATGCGGTTTGGATGTAAGGGCATTTATACTTACTGTCATCAGCTTATCCCCCTGTGACTCCCTGTGCTTAATGAAGTTCCGATTGTGCTCGATAGCGGACTCTCTTAATGCAGCCACCGAGATACCTCTCCAGTTAGGTAGAGAGGTTTGTACCCTTGTTCTTAATGTCTCTTTTAACCCGTCCATTAATACTGACACAGCTACCTCCCTGTGATGTACATTGTCCTTAATGTCCTCGACCCCAGTGTATCTAGCCATTTCCGTCAGTGCCCGGTGGAAATATTCAGATGCCGTTTCACCTTCTTTTTGTCTTATGGAAAATTTTTTATTCCATTTGACAACAGTAGGGAAATATACTCCTAATTGCAGATTGATCTGTCGTACATTCTCCTGAGTGCACTCATCAGTGAGAGGTACTTCTGCATCTAATTTACAATCTGTAATGTATTTTGCGGGGTCAATATTGGAAGGTAAACATACTCGTAGCACTGTTCGCCAATCTTTGTTTGTGGGTTCGGTGGCGTTACCTAATTCTTTAATAAACCTCTGGCATGCGACTAGATCCTTTCTGGGATCGGGAAATTCAGACATAATTGTCCTCAATTCTGTCCGGGACCAAGGACAATGCATAGCAATGTTCCTGATGGGAGTGACTACCTGAGCGTCAGTCTTCCCATTGGAGACTGCGATCACCCTGACAGGATTTAATTCAATTACATCATTCTGAGTTGACTCCACAATCTGAGGTGCTATTGTCTCTGCATAATGTATGGTACCGTACTTACCTGTGGACACGACCTCACTTATCGCTCCGCTAGGGGGCCTTACAACTGATCTTACTGGTTGGGCCGTGCCCACCTGAGTGTTCTGTATGGTGGCTGCTAGAGAGAGTGCCGATATTGTGCTGGGCTCATCTTCTTGCTCACAGTCCTGAGGAAAGTTTAAAATGGGATACAACTTGCACGGGTTAGCATTAGTACATTTATCAACTATACTCTTATCAGGTACCAATATGCCATTGTCTGTAGCCACTTTCTCCCCTACAATATACGGTGGTGGTGGTGCGGTTGCCATAATTTTCCTGCTAGGTTTGGAACCTGCTGCGTAAGCTAGTTCCCTTTGCATATCGCCCTCTTGCTGCCATAAATTTAAACAATCTGTATGTCTAATCCTTCGTTTTCTGGATTTTATTAGACATATCCTACTCCTTAAATTCTGCAATACCTCTGGTTCAAAACTACCTATCCCAGGAAATGATGCTTTATCCCCCACAGTCATTCGTGTCCATTCATCACAAAAGGTCTCAGTGTGGGGACCATACTTCCCCCACATTACCAACTGAGCTGACCCCCTGGGTCTCAATTCTGCTATCTGAACCCTGACTGAGGAACGTCCCTGTGTTGTGCACTTGGCTCCCATTGTGGACCCTTTTAACACGGGAACATTTCGTAAAATGCTCCAAACACAGTAGTCTAACGCGGTGGAAGTCCTGAAAGTTCTTCCACTAATTTCTTCTGTTCCGAGTACCATGGATCCGCCCTTTTTAGCAGACACGTGTAGCCAATGCAGGCCCTACTTCGGCCTATATCCCCTTGGCCTTTAGGAGTAACTTACCGTACCCAGTGAATATCTGCCTAAAAGACAATGTTTACACAAATCACGGTTGCATGTGCTCTATACAACGCGTATGATGACGAGATTTACGCACAAATATGCAAAACTTTGTATCACGTTGCGCCACGTATTGCTCACACAACTGTGCGGTCCAATCGTACCGCTTATAGACACTTGCTATCTATAAGTTGTAGGATCACTGGAGTCTTCACACTGTGCTCCAAAACAGCCGGAGTGTAATACCAAGAAAACAACACCTTTAAAAAGCTTTATCACACTCTGTTGCACGTATTCACCTAGACCGTGCTCACCAAGTTCACCGAGTTTCACCGAGTTTCACCGAGTTCACCGAGTTCACCAAGCGGGGTTCAATACATTCACACCTTTTTCAGCCCACACTAACACTCTATAGTTTTCTGATCAGAAAAATATCCTTTCCTGTTAACTGATAGCTTTCCCCAGAGGTAATACAGTAGAAAAGTTTTTATTTAAACTAAATTTGTAAACCGAGCAATTTGTGCTATTGTAGCATAGCTACTGTTTCGCCCCTAAACTGAACAATGCTATTGTGTAATTTGTACTTAGCGGTCGTACCCTTACGCACATTGCGTAAACACGCGACCATGCGTATGTCTTTACGTTGCGTACGCAGTCCCGTACTTTGTCCGAGACACGTGTACAAAAACCGTACGTCTGCAATAGTACAAATCCCACACTTCTATAAATGTAAGCGATATTACCTATAATCGTTTACTTAACACAACACAGTTTCTTTCTGTATAAACCTGTTTAACTAGGCCAGACTGTATTTGTATTTTACGTTTACTTCCTTAATATTTATTCTATATTTTAACTAAATAGCAACAAATTTCTCTGTACAGGTCTAAATGAATCTAGTAATCAGTACTTATGGCAACAATATGAGCAGGTATACAAATACAAAGTACAGGTGTATGCTTGTGTTGTGTGCGCATTTGGCGCCAAAATAGAAATTCACAGACCTTTAAAAAAAATGAATAGCTTTGCGTATTTACTTTACGGGTCCCACCAGCATCCCTACAAACCATGCAGAGCAGACGCCATCTAATCAGCAATAACTTAGGGTTTCCAGTGTATTCTACGGAAGGATACCCTTCCGCCCTTTGCTGATAGGTAAAGTCTGCTTTAACCTGCTAGGCTGCGGGTATGAGGAAAAACCGGACGATGCCCCCAATTGATAACGTCGATATTATCTTAAACCATAAAGCTATACCTTCAAACACACTTTTACCATGGAGCCGCTGCGGCCGCTAGACTTAATATGCACTCTATGTACCTTGTACGGACTTAGCGTACAAACGCCGTGCTGGGGGTACAAAGTACACACAGCGCGCACACACTCTTGATATACTTTAAACCTTATTAGTAATGTAACGCAATGATATTATTACACTCTAAACCTTATGCAGCAAAGCACTGCAATAATGTTACACCTTAAACCTTATGCAGCGCTGATGGTACAAAGTACCCGTAGCGCGTACACACCTTATCAATACACCTTTAAACCTTATACACTTAGGTAATGTAATACGCTTTAAACCCTAGCAGGGAAAAGAGGACACAACACTGATTTGTAGTTAAACACTGGGCTCCGACACCTCAGCGTATATGTCCGGAAGGAGATAACAATACAATTTATACACTACAATATACAACAGAGTAAATGGCTACAGTCAATGTACATACGTGAGAATATTCGCTTGCGCAACCTGGTCCAGTCCTCCGCTAATCAGGTAGATAGCGTTAAGAGTCTTCTGACCGGCCAGGCCGCAACAGGCTTTTTATACACTACTTCCAAAAGCAACACAATGGATACTGTAATCCCTTTGTCCATTGGACACAGAGATGCATCTTATCATTACAGGAGAGGTCATAGGTTGATTTGAAAAGGTGGGTGATGTCTTTCTCAACTGCTCTTGTGGGTGGTCTCCTCTGGATTCCCGCCGCATACATAATATACAGTAAATACAGTTTATATCTATATTCTACTTCTGCACATAACTATACGCAGGAACATGCGATCTTCCTCTAACCACACCGGAATGTTACCCTTAAAATACCCTACAGCTGGATACTAGACATCACCTTATAACCTTAGTCTGTCCCTTCCTATCATGCAAAGGCGAATCCCTTAGTCCTGGAATCATTTAAACTGTTGATACTTGCTGATGTGGTGCAGGGGGGCTATGTGTACAATGTGCACTATTTGGATTAAATATGTAATGTTTTGATAACTCTCTTTGCGCTCACAAACTCTGCTGTAAATACCCATACCACGCGCAGGACCGCAGGAGCGATCATACGCAAATTGCGGATATGTGCACGCACGGCGGAACAAGTGCACGCGCAGCGGGCATGTGTGTGTTGTTAGTACGTGGTGTGTGTACTACAATATTTTTCGACTTTGACATAACATAGCAACACTGCAATGGACTGGACTTATACAGCAGCACTGGACATTTGGCAGTAGAGGACACAACCACTGTGACTGGACTGATGCAGCACAAGACACCACCACTGTACTGATGCAGCACAACACAGCACCACTAGACAGCACCGAACATATGGCAGCAGAGGACACAACCACTGTGACTGGACAGATGCAGCACAAGACATGATACTGAGGACACTGAGGACGGAGACACGTCCTCTCTCTACACTCTCCAATGCTGGAGTGAAAATGATGGGGACGTGCGGCTCCTTATATGGAATCCAAACCTCGTGAGAATCCGACAGCAGGATGATGACGTTTTGCCTCATTCTGGTTTCTGAGTCAAGCGGGAAATCCCGAGCCTGACTCGGATCTGGGCCCGGGTGGTGAAGTTCAGGTGGGTTTGATTCTCAGGGAACGAAACCCGCTCATCTCTAATGTATATATGTTTATGTAAAACTGTTCTTCAAAACCTACTGACAAGGGCTGTTCCCACGTCCGCTCCGGAAGAGTGTAGGAAATTGTAGGCCTGGGTGTTGGCACTAAAAAAAGAAAAAGAAAGATTTAGTGTAGCGTCTATGGGTGAAGGACACCCGTGACACTTGCTTTCATTTTCTAATCTTTTTACTTCAAACATGATGTACAGTATTCCTTCATTTTCATATGGAAGAAATAGTAAAGAAGAGCTACTACTATACATTATTTTAATATAACAATTAAAAATAAAGTATTCAAGACTTGCATTCATACAGTATGTAAGAAACTACCAATAAAATATTTATAATATGTAAAGTCCCCACAGCTGAAACATTTCTCCTGCACATTGTGGAGATGACATCGGTGTTCTCAGATCAAAAGATGCGCAGTTGTTGTATCTGGGATTCATGTCATCATTAAATGTCCTCCTAGGTCTGCATACAGCAGCTCTGAGTATAAGAGTCCTCTCCCCACTTATAGTCCCACCACTGAGTTTCAACTACAATAATCTTTGTCTACTAATGAAATTAATTATGTGATGTGAAGAAACTTTGTGCTTGATATATAACACAGGGGTTATTCAGGTTGGATCGTATAGATGATCCAAAGGGCAGTTTCCCGGCAAACAGGTCCTACCAGCCGGATTTGCTGAAAATGGGGATGTGTCGTGCCGCGATTTCCGGGAGTGCTGAGGCCAATGATAGCACCGCTATCAGCCTATGTGTTCCAATTTCATACGTTTCCTAAAAGTCCATTTTACATAAGATTGTACAAATGATAAATTTGATAGCATAGTGTCCATATTTTGACAGAAAATTCCTTCTCCCGAAGATCAGAGATAACAATTATAAGACAATCCCAATGCGTTTAGTCTCTTGGTGAGGCTTCATCAGGGTTTAGCTACAAATGCAGAACACATAACTTAGACTGTTTCTCAATATGTTGATACAATTTTTTTTAAAACATACTTTAAAAAAACAACAACAACCATACATTACAGTATGTTACAAAGAAACTGGAACTATGACAATGTATATACCACAAAATATTGCCATTATCATAGCTGAAAATGAAGAAAGGAAACCCAAGGTATAAGAAGAAAGGAATAAATGGAAAAGAATAATAATGAATATAAGTGATCTAATTTATTTCTATAGAGACACATATCTTCAGATGTGAAAGAACTGAACATCAATTACGTGCGCACTATGAGCCTAAGTCAGAGTTGATCGCAGCAGAAAATTTGTTAGCCGTTTGGCAAAACCATGTGCACTGCAGGTGGGGCAGATGTAACATGTGCAGAGAGAGTTAGATTTGGGTGGGGTGTGTTCAAACTGAAATCTAAATTGCAGTGTAAAAATAAAGCAACCAGTATTTATCCTGCACAGAAACAATATAACCACCCAAATCTAACTCTCTCTGCACATGTTACCACCTGCAGTGCACATGGTTTTGTCTAATTGCTAACAAATTTCCTGCTGCTATCAGGTCTGAATTACCCCCTATGGACACTTTGGGCTAGTTAATCAGACATGAGATTCTTTATCCATATCAATAAAACCTACTGGAGAAACATTAATATTATGTCTCCTACTGACAAATATACCATGAGTCCATGGTAAATGTACTCAAACAGACTTTCAAATAAGCACCCGCATAAACACCTTAATATACAAAAAAAAAGGTCACATACCGGAATTTTCAAATTAATGAAAAAATATCAGAACAAAGGTCAGTCTGGTTTGAAGGAAGTTCCAAAGGTCAATTCAACCTGACAAATGTATTATCATATAAACATTGGTTCTCACTACTATTAGTGGATGGTAGGTACCTATAGTGTTAATGTCAAACGTCCCTTCAGTCATACTCAAATATTTGCTAAAGGAGATAAGGTCAAAAAGTCTCTTGTGAGACTGATGGTAATATTAAAGCATTAAATATTAGAGTATTTAATCAGTAACTGTTGGCTCACAGACAACCTAATTAGGTCTAAGAGCAATTTCCCAGGATAAACAGCTCCCCTCATAATGGGCATTACTTATAACTGCAGGGGACATATTAAGTAAATTCTCAATTGAACACATACTACATAATAGTGATAAAACCCTCCAGCACCGCTGGACCGAGAAACTGCTAGAATAATTCATATTTAATATTAATTTTATATTTAATAGTCCCCAAGTTGGGGATGTGAGCATAAAAATAATATCGTTCGAGGCATATTATGGCTTTTGACCCTGTTTACCTTTTTCATGTCGATCTGTTGACTTAATGTCTGTCTAACATGTGGTGTCTATCTATTGACTGTCTAACGAGACACTGTCTATCTATCATCCAACACCCATTCGGATATGTGAGTGTCAGAGCAGTTCCCTCCTTTTATTACAAAATATCCCTTACATCACTTCCTTCTAATCCCCATTGGTGGAGGAGTGATGGTGTAGGAAACGGGTTTTATGTAGTTATGTAATATTGACCCTTATAATTGTGAAATGCCTATAGTATGTTGTACTACTCCCTATCTTTTATAATGTGATAAAGTGTGTACTTTAATAATAATGGTAATTGAACTTGAAGTGAACAACAACCGATTAATGTAAATCCGGTTATACCCGTAAAATTGGGGCGCTCATTCACTATTGTTGTGTATAATTATTTTTTGGTTACGGCTAACAGGGAACTCAGTGAGAACAGCAGCATATCTCCTATTATATACTAAATAAATGTACTTAGCACAGAAGGTGGGTATTGTTTATTGTTTTATACATATATATATATATATATATATATATATATATATATAGTAACATAAAGTAATAACCCTTGTGTTGGCCGGGCTGTAGGAAATGGCAGGGCAGGGCACACACATGGAGTCACTGGGGAGAGACTGAGCGCGGGTGGGAGCCGGGAGAACAGCGCAGTGCGGGCAGGGAGGAAGGAAGGGAGGGAGGGCGCGTGGTGTGATGTCAGCACGTCACATCGCGATGCAGTCACATGGATCATGACAGTGGGTGGGCTGGGCTGTGCGGCCAGCCACCCACAACAACTCTCTCTGACCGGCGACAGCGCAGCGGGACCAGCGATGCATAGCAGGTGATCTGATCATCGCTATCTGTGTGTTGCTGTAGTAGCACTGCTACAACAGCAGCACACAGACAGTGATGATCAGATGAGCAGGCGTGACGTGCGGGGGGTGCCGGCAGGGGTGTATCTAGGGGTCTGAGCGCCCCTGGCAAAGTAAGGAACTGCCCACACCTCCAAGGGACACAGAGGGGAGAGTTACAGATAGGCTGAGGTCAGGGACACTGGGGTGGGGGGGGAATTACAGGGATGGTGCGTGTAGGGACAATGAGGTGGAGGGCTTACAGGGAGGCTGAGGTCAGGGACACTGAGGAGCAATTATAGGGAGGGTGTGGGAAGGGACACTGAGGGAGAATTACAGGAGTGTGCAGGCATGGACACTGAGGGGGAATTACAGGAGTGTGCAGGCATGGACACTGAGGGGGGAGTCACAGGGAGGCTGAGGTCAGGGACACTGAGGGGGAATTACAGGAGTGTGCAGGCAGGGACACTGACAGGGAATTACGGGGAGGGTGTGGGCAGGGACACTGAGGGAGAATTACAGGGAGGGTGCGGGCAGGGACACTGAGGGGGAATTACAGGAGTGTGCAGGCATGGACACTGAGGGGGGAGTCACAGGGAGGCTGAGGTCAGGGACACTGAGGGGGAATTACAGGAGTGTGCAGGCAGGGACACTGACAGGGAATTACGGGAGGGTGTGGGCAGGGACACTGAGGGAGAATTACAGGGAGGGTGCGGGCAGGGACACTGAGGGGGAATTACAGGAGTGTGCAGGCATGGACACTGAGGGGGGAGTCACAGGGAGGCTGAGGTCAGGGACACTGAGGGGGAATTACAGGAGTGTGCAGGCAGGGACACTGACAGGGAATTACGGGGAGGGTGTGGGCAGGGACACTGAGGGAGAATTACAGGGAGGGTGCGGGCAGGGACACTGAGGGGGAATTACAGGAGTGTGCAGGCATGGACACTGAGGGGGGAGTCACAGGGAGGCTGAGGTCAGGGACACTGAGGGGGAATTACAGGAGTGTGCAGGCAGGGACACTGACAGGGAATTACGGGGAGGGTGTGGGCAGGGACACTGAGGGAGAATTACAGGAGTGTGCAGGCAGGGACACTGACAGGGAATTACGGGGAGGGTGCGGGTAGGGACACTGAGGGGGAATTACGAGGAGGGTGCGGGCAGGGACACTGAGATGGAATTACGAGGAGGGTGCAGGCAGGGAGACTGAGAGTGGAATTACGGGGAAGGTGCAGGCAGGGAGACTGAGGGGGAAATATGGGAAGGGTGCGGGCAGGGACACTGAGAGGGAATTACAGGAGTGTATGAGCAGGGTCACTGAGGGGGCAGTTACAGGGATGGTGCGGGCAGTGACACTAAGGGGGAATTACAAGGAGGGTGCAGGCAGGGAGACCGAGGGGATATATGCACACATACATACAGTTAATAATCCCTTTCTAGGTGTGATGGCACTAGAGATGTGCACTTGAAATTTTTCGGGTTTTGTGTTTTGGTTTTGGGTTCGGTTCCGCGGCCGTGTTTTGGGTTCGACCGCGTTTTGGCAAAACCTCACCAAATTTTTTTTGTCGGATTCGGGTGTGTTTTGGATTCGGGTGTTTTTTTCAAAAAACACTAAAAAACAGCTTAAATCATAGAATTTGGGGGTCATTTTGATCCCAAAGTATTATTAACCTCAAAAACCATAATTTCCACTCATTTTCAGTCTATTCTGAACACCTCACACCTCACAATATTATTTTTAGTCCTAAAATTTGCACCGAGGTCGCTGGATGACTAAACTAAGCTAAGAAAAAAAGAGGCGCAATGAGGTAGCTGTGTGAGTAAGATAAGCGACCCTAGTGGCCGACACAAACACCTGGCCCATCTAGGAGTGGCACTGCAGTGTCACGCAGGATGGCCCTTCAAAAAAATACTCCCCAAACAGCACATGACGCAAAGAAAAATGAAAGAAAAAAGAGGTGCAAGATGGAATTGTCCTTGGGCCCTCCCACCCACCCTTATGTTGTATAAACAGGACATGCACACTTTAACCAACCCATCATTTCATGTCTGCTGCTAATATAGACTGGATGATAATGAGATAAAATTAAAATATATATATATATATATATCACACTAGTACTGCAGCCGGACAGGTATATATTATGTAATGACGGACCTGCTGGACACTGTCTGTCAGACTCAGCACTGCAGACTCCTAAAGTAAGCTACTAGTATCAAGAAGATAGAAAAAAAAAAAAACCACAGGTAGGTGGTATACAATTATGGATGGACGAGCGACTGCCGACACAGAGGTAGCTACAGCCATGGACTACCGTACTGTGTCTGCTGCTAATATAGACTGGATGATAATGAGATAAAATTAAAATATATATATATATATCACACTAGTACTGCAGCCGGACAGGTATATATTATGTAATGACGGACCTGCTGGACACTGTCTGTCAGACTCAGCACTGCAGACTCCTAAAGTAAGCTACTAGTATCAAGAAGATAGAAAAAAAAAAAAACACGGGTAGGTGGTATACAATTATGGATGGACGAGCGACTGCCGACACAGAGGTAGCTACAGCCGTGGACTACCGTACTGTGTCTGCTGCTAATATAGACTGGATGATAATGAGATAAAATTAAAAAATATATATATATATATCACACTAGTACTGCAGCCGGACAGGTATATATTATGTAATGACGGACCTGCTGGACACTGTCTGTCAGCACTGCAGACTCCTAAAGTAAGCTACTAGTATCAAGAAGATAGGAAAAAAAAAACCACGGGTAGGTGGTATACAATTATGGATGGACGAGCGACTGCCGACACAGAGGTAGCTACAGCCGTGGACTACCGTACTGTGTCTGCTGCTAATATAGACTGGATGATAATGAGATAAAATTAAAATATATATATATATCACACTAGTACTGCAGCCGGACAGGTATATATTATGTAATGACGGACCTGCTGGACACTGTCTGTCAGACTCAGCACTGCAGACTCCTAAAGTAAGCTACTAGTATCAAGAAGATAGAAAAAAAAAAACCACGGGTAGGTGGTATACAATTATGGATGGACGAGCGACTGCCGACACAGAGGTAGCTACAGCCGTGGACTACCGTACTGTGTCTGCTGCTAATATAGACTGGATGATAATGAGATAAAATTAAAATATATATATATATCACACTAGTACTGCAGCCGGACAGGTATATATTATGTAATGACGGACCTGCTGGACACTGTCTGTCAGCACTGCAGACTCCTAAAGTAAGCTACTAGTATCAAGAAGATAGAAAAAAAAAAACCACGGGTAGGTGGTATACAATTATGGATGGACGAGCGACTGCCGACACAGAGGTAGCTACAGCCGTGGACTACCATACTGTGTCTGCTGCTAATATAGACTGGATGATAATGAGATAAAATTAAAATATATATATATATATATATCACACTAGTACTGCAGCCGGACAGGTATATATTATGTAATGACGGACCTGCTGGACACTGTCTGCAGAATGCGTTTATAAAAACACCACACGACGAGTGTTTAACTTTTTCAGGCAGACAATCACAATATACTGGTGGTCAGCAGACAATCACAATACTGGTGGTCAGTGGTCACTGGTCAGTCACACTGGCAGTGGCACTCTGGCAGCAAAAGTGTGCACTGTACTTAAAATATGTACTCCTGCTATAACTGCTCCCCAGTCTCCCCCACAATTAAGCTGTGTGAGCAGTGAGCACTCAGCACAGTCAGATAATGATATACAGTATTACATATGATGCAGCACACTGGGCTGAGCACAGATATGGTATGTGACTGTGTCACACTGTGTATCGTTTTTTTCAGGCAGAGAACGGATTAATTAAACTGGTGGTCACTGGTCACACTATCAGCAGCAAGTAGTACTCCTCCTAATAATATGCTCCCCAAAATTTGTGTCTCTCTCTAGTACTCTAGTCTAAACGGAGAGGACGCCAGCCACGTCCTCTCCCTATCAATCTCAATGCACGTGTGAAAATGGCGGCGACGCGTGGCTCCTTATATAGAATCCGAGTCTCGCGATAGAATACGAGCCTCGCGAGAATCCGACAGCGGGATGATGACGTTCGGGCGCGCTCGGGTTAACCGAGCAAGGCGGGAAGATCCGAGTCGCTCGGCCCCGTGTAAAAAAAACCTGAAGTTCGGGCGGGTTCGGATTCCGAGGAACCGAACCCGCTCATCTCTAGATGGCACTACATGTCCCAGCAAATCCAGTTGACAAGGTGTGCTGGGACTTGTAGTCTCAACACAGCTGGACAGGCAGTCACTGGTCTAGATACCTCTCCATACAGAGCTCTTTGTAAGCTGTGATCCAGACTGCCAGGATAGACCATTCAGTGCAGCTACGGTACCGCAGACAATGTACAGGTATGCTCATGCTGCACTGCTGACAGGTGCTGATTGGTTGGTGACAGACCGTGTGGGACCAATGAGAAGGAGAGCGGATGAGGAAGAGGAGGTGTCCCACTCCCCGGCTATATTCACCATCATTGTGACTGTAGTCACAGAGAATGTCAGAGTGCAATACGCTTCTGAGAGTCCGGCAGTGGATGAGCACTGCTAAGGGATGTACTCAGTGAGAACTACTATGTCATTCTACCCCCTGGCGCGGGTGGCACTGCTGGGCTGCGCCCCCCCCCCCCCCCCCCCTTGGCCGGCGCCCCTGGCAAGTGCCATCCTGGCCAGTAGGAAGATACACCCCTGGGTGCCGGTCATTAGGGGGTGCCTGTGTGCACCAGGAACCCCCCGTGCGCACACCTATGCATGTTGACCAATAGTGGTCGACCTAATGACCCATACCCCTTTAACAAAGCAATCCTTCATTATAAAATGAATTACTTTACTGGTCAAAATATCATTATGTAAAACATATCAGGCTTTTTACAAGCAGGGGCCGGTACTTGCCAGGATATATTCCCTTTGACGTTAAACTCCCCTAACTCATATTTATATAGTTAGTCCATAACAGCATACAGTAATTTCATTTATAATGAAGTATTGAATTGTTATAGAATGGTAACTGTGTCTAGGGATAACGACCTATGATTTAGGAAGCATACAATTAATAAAAAATATAGAATCTTTTAATTTGTTCTGTTAGCTGTGAGGTTATGGGTCTGTGCAGTGTCGGACTGGGATATGAAGGGCCCACCGGGGGAATGCAATGATAGGGGCCCATATTTAGGGGTGTGACCAGCCTATAAAGGGGGTGTGACCAGCCTCCACAGAGGCTTGAAATGCACAATAGTTCAGTGCAGTGTAATGCAACATATCTACCATGTATAATACAAGTGCACAGTCTGGAACCTGATCCCTAGAGGAAGGAGTGGGCCCTCAGGCACTAGGGCCCACCAGTGGTTTCCCCTGCACCCCTGTGGGCCAGTCCGACCCTGGGTCTGTGAGGGAATTTTATGCTTTACTGCCAAATATCCATTTTCCCAGAATCCAATTTTAGACTTAATCGAGGCATGTTTATGGTTACGAAGAGGGTTACACTGAAATCTCTGGTTAGTTACAGTATTTACTTCTAGCGATGAGGGTTTAAATACAAATAGAATTTTTGAAGATCATGTCTGTAATCAAATATGGGGATGTGATCTGATGTGTACAGAGCTTACAGTAGTTAGTGGGAATCTATGGCTAATGAAGAACATCTGCTAGGGAATATTTTGAAGGTTATAGTACTGTATATGTGTTACTAGAATTATCCAACAGCCATACAAATATCGCTACTACGGGATGGTGATTGAAGGAAAAAATTTTGAATTAGCAAAATTAAGCTTTCAAACCATTTTAAATTAATGAGTTATCTTCAGACTTTTGCTAAATTATTTATATATTCATTATGTTATAAAAGAAAAAAGATAAAATGCAGCTTATCTGAACCTTATGAGGAATTCTATCAAAGTGCAATCAAATAAATCCATTTTATTTCCACAAATAGTAGCTCGGAAAAAAACAGGAACACAAAATCATAGAGTAATCGGTTTTATGAAACATGCTCTTACAATTTTAGGAAATGAATGTTCAAGAATAAAAGCAAATAAAAAGCATTAAAAGAATTTGCTTGGCCTATCCAATTTTCAAAGAATAATTCACATTTTAGAAGAGTGGTTCAAAATGCAGGGTCCTTTAGATATAAATTTGATGTGCAATTTCCACTTTTATTTAGCTTTTTAAAGCAAAGTTAAAGGACTGAAGAGTTCCGTCTTTGGCTAGCTCGTAAAAAGGCTTTGACTAATGAGGTTGAAGTTATGACTCCAACAGAGGCTGAGAAGTAGCGTAAAAGCCTCATTGCCCTGGCTTTCAAAATGAATGCACATTTTTGTGAAATGCAACAGGAACTAGACCATACAAGCAAAAAGAAAATGTGAATTTGACCATATATACCAAGTATTACATGGTTTTACATCAGGTTTTTATTTAATCCTCAAACCAGGTTACTCTAATGTTCACCTGTAGACATGGTTTTCACAGTTTCCAACAGAATTTTCAATTAGAACTTAAGGGCCCATTTATCAATGAGTTTTATCATTCGTTGATAACTTGCCTCTTATGTTCTATACATGTAGCTACAGTCACCTGCTAGATGCCACTACTAGTTAATAGCAGAAACATAGAAGCACGTGGCCCATCTAGTCTGCCAATGTACATGCACACACTAAAACACTAGGGTTGATTTTTGTTGGAAGCCAATTAACCTAACAGTATATTTTTGGATTGTGGGTGGAAACCAGAGCACACAGAGGAATCCCACACAAGCACAGGGAGAATATACAAACTCCACACAGTTAGTGCCATGGTGGGAATCAAACCCCTGACCTCCGTGCTTTGAGGCAGTAATGCTAACCATTACACCATCCAAAGAGGTTCGGTAAAGTGTTGTAATTTAATGATCCGCAATGCTAAATCATCAAGTTATAAAAAAAAGCCTCACTAATATTTAAATTTTCACAAGGGTCAGGTTCCGTGAACAAGTAAAAACCAACAACAGTAATCAAATAAGACAAAAATACCAAGATTAGTAGTACTATGAACCTCTAAAGGGCATCCAATTGGTGCAAGGCTTGGGTTTATTTAAGCACCCAAGACTAGGAATCAGCCTTAAAAACTCTTCAAAAAAATGTGGGACAGGATCTTTAAAACAATATGAACCCCAGTATTGTACACGTGTGAAGGCCGGTATAGCTTGGTGTGCTTCCATGAAATATATGGCTTACTGTACATTGTAATTGGGAAGTCTGAAAATAAATTATGAGCAATATATTGGTTGTTAATTACCCACCAGTATCTTAGAAATAAAGAGCACGGGAAGTGACAGATACACCAGGGACCGTCAGGATAATTTTTCAAAGCATTACAACATTGTGAGGTCTATTTACTAAGCCTTGGAGAGAGATAAAGCATCACCCAATCAGCTCCTAACTGTCATTTTCAAACCCAGCCAGTAACATGGCAGTTAGGAGCTGATTGGCTGATACTTTATCTCCGTCCACTTTATCTCTCACCAAAGCTTAATTCAGAGACCTGTATCTATTGTGTAAGGGATGAACTACCAGGTAGTTATTACACAGAGTAGGTGTCTCGTTCTTCCAAGTAATAATCACTTTTCTAGAAATACCTCCAATACAGTATATGCTTAGTATAACACCACATAGTAATGAAGCAATAACAGTAATACCATTAGGCCTAAACACCATGTTTCATTCTTCAGATAATTGATTTAACATACTGTATTCTTGTAGTGCAAAAGACGGGATGTAGTCAACATACCGGCAGTCAGAATACCGACGCCGGGATCCCGACCGCAGAGAATGCCGGCAGCTGGGCAAGGGCAATTCCAACTCATGGGTGTCCACAACAGTTATAGAGTGGGAATAGAACCTGTGGCTTCCTAGCGCTCGCCCCACTGCCGGTATTCTGGTGGCCGCGATCCCGGCATCGATATTCTGACCACCGGGATCCAGGACTCTGGGATTCCATACCCAACCCCCAAAAACACATTTCTGAACACCAAATGGTTGCCCCTAAATTGTTACCATCAGTGGAGGCTTCTGGGGGGGGGGCTGCAGCGCAGTCCAAAATTCAAATAGGGGAACCGAGTAGCCCTGCGCTGGGCGTCCCTCAGCATGTCTGTGTGACTGATCTAAGATCAGGTCTGAATGAGGGCCTATGGGGGTCATTCCGAGTTGATCGCTCGCTAGCTACTTTTTGCAGCGCTGTGATCAGATAGTCGCCACCTATAGAGTGTATTTTCGCTTTGCCAGTGTGCGAACGCCTGTGCAGCCGAGCGGTACAAAAAAGTTGTGTGCAGTTTCTAAGTAGGTTTGAACTTACTCAGCTGCTGCGATCACTTCAGCCTGTTCGTGTCCGGAATTGACGTCAGACTCCCGCCCTGCAAATACTTGGACATGCCTGCGTTTTTCCAACCACTACCAGAAAACGGTCAGTTGCCACCCAAAAACGCCTTCTTCCTTGCGATCGGCTGTGCGAATGGATTCTTCGTTGAATGAATGTAAATAGGAATCTGTTTGCTTCTTAGCATCCAGAAACCTTTATTGCCTTCTGAAATATGCATATAAATTTAAATGGGAAACTATATTCTTGAAGCTGTGTTTATAAGTAATAAATAGAGTGTAGGTAAATATATATTTTCTTAGAATTAAAAAAAAAAATGGATATTTTGAAGGCTATCATAAATATGTCATAATATACTGTACTGTATGTAGCATTTGGCTGCTAATGGAAAAAAGCATAACCATAATATAATTAGGTAAAATTGATTTCTGCGTATAATTAAGTTCCATGGAGGTCCCGGACACAGAGGAGCTTCATGGTACTTAGTAAAGAAAATTGCAACCATGAAGCCTTACTTGTACAACTAACAAATTACATAATCTTACAAAAAAGTTGTGTGCAGTTTCTAAGTAGGTTTGAACTTACTCAGCTGCTGCGATCACTTCAGCCTGTTCGTGTCCGGAATTGACGTCAGACACCCGCCCTGCAAACACTTGGACAATTAGAGATGAGCGCCAGAAATTTTTCGGGTTTTGTGTTTTGGTTTTGGGTTCGGTTCCGCGGCCGTGTTTTGGGTTCGAACGCGTTTTGGCAAAACCTCACCGAATTTTTTTTGTCGGATTCGGGTGTGTTTTGGATTCGGGTGTTTTTTTCAAAAAACACTAAAAAACAGCTTAAATCATAGAATTTGGGGGTCATTTTGATCCCAAAGTATTATTAACCTCAAAAACCATAATTTACACTCATTTTCAGTCTATTCTGAATACCTCACACCTCACAATATTATTTTTAGTCCTAAAATTTGCACCGAGGTCGCTGTGTGAGTAAGATAAGCGACCCTAGTGGCCGACACAAACACCGGGCCCATCTAGGAGTGGCACTGCAGTGTCACGCAGGATGTCCCTTCCAAAAAACCCTCCCCAAACAGCACATGACGCAAAGAAAAAAAGAGGCGCAATGAGGTAGCTGTGTGAGTAAGATTAGCGACCCTAGTGGCCGACACAAACACCGGGCCCATCTAGGAGTGGCACTGCAGTGTCACGCAGGATGGCCCTTCCAAAAAACCCTCCCCAAACAGCACATGACGCAAAGAAAAAAAGAGGCGCAATGAGGTAGCTGTGTGAGTAAGATTAGCGACCCTAGTGGCCGACACAAACACCGGGCACATCTAGGAGTGGCACTGCAGTGTCACGCAGGATGTCCCTTCCAAAAAACCCTCCCCAAACAGCACATGACGCAAAGAAAAAAAGAGGCGCAATGAGGTAGCTGTGTGAGTAAGATTAGCGACCCTAGTGGCCGACACAAACACCGGGCCCATCTAGGAGTGGCACTGCAGTGTCACGCAGGATGTCCCTTCCAAAAAACCCTCCCCAAACAGCACATGACGCAAAGAAAAAAAGAGGCGCAATGAGGTAGCTGACTGTGTGAGTAAGATTAGCGACCCTAGTGGCCGACACAAACACCTGGCCCATCTAGGAGTGGCACTGCAGTGTCACGCAGGATGTCCCTTCCAAAAAACCCTCCCCAAATAGCACATGACGCAAAGAAAAAAAGAGGCGCAATGAGGTAGCTGACTGTGTGAGTAAGATTAGCGACCCTAGTGGCCGACACAAACACCGGGCCCATCTAGGAGTGGCACTGCAGTGTCACGCAGGATGTCCCTTCCAAAAAACCCTCCCCAATCAGCACATGATGCAAAGAAAAAGAAAAGAAAAAAGAGGTGCAAGATGGAATTGTCCTTGGGCCCTCCCACCCACCCTTATGTTGTATAAACAAAACAGGACATGCACACTTTAACCAACCCATCATTTCAGTGACAGGGTCTGCCACACGACTGTGACTGATATGACGGGTTGGTTTGGACCCCCCCCAAAAAAGAAGCAATTAATCTCTCCTTGCACAAACTGGCTCTACAGAGGCAAGATGTCCACCTCATCTTCACCCTCCGATATATCACCGTGTACATCCCCCTCCTCACAGATTATCAATTCGTCCCCACTGGAATCCACCATCTCAGCTCCCTGTGTACTTTGTGGAGGCAATTGCTGCTGGTCAATGTCTCCGCGGAGTAATTGATTATAATTCATTTTAATGAACATCATCTTCTCCACATTTTCTGGATGTAACCTCGTACGCCGATTGCTGACAAGGTGAGCGGCGGCACTAAACACTCTTTCGGAGTACACACTTGTGGGAGGGCAACTTAGGTAGAATAAAGCAAGTTTGTGCAAGGGCCTCCAAATTGCCTCTTTTTCCTGCCAGTATAAGTACGGACTGTGTGACGTGCCTACTTGGATGCGGTCACTCATATAATCCTCCACCATTCTATCAATGTTGAGAGAATCATATGCAGTGACAGTAGACGACATGTCCGTAATCGTTGTCAGGTCCTTCAGTCCGGACCAGATGTCAGCATCAGCAGTCGCTCCAGACTGCCCTGCATCACCGCCAGCGGGTGGGCTCGGAATTCTGAGCCTTTTCCTCGCACCCCCAGTTGCGGGAGAATGTGAAGGAGGAGATGTTGACAGGTCGCGTTCCGCTTGACTTGACAATTTTGTCACCAGCAGGTCTTTCAACCCCAGCAGACCTGTGTCTGCCGGAAAGAGAGATCCAAGGTAGGCTTTAAATCTAGGATCGAGCACGGTGGCCAAAATGTAGTGCTCTGATTTCAACAGATTGACCACCCGTGAATCCTTGTTAAGCGAATTAAGGGCTGCATCCACAAGTCCCACATGCCTAGCGGAATCGCTCCCTTTTAGCTCCTTCTTCAATGCCTCCAGCTTCTTCTGCAAAAGCCTGATGAGGGGAATGACCTGACTCAGGCTGGCAGTGTCTGAACTGACTTCACGTGTGGCAAGTTCAAAGGGCATCAGAACCTTGCACAACGTTGAAATCATTCTCCACTGCACTTGAGACAGGTGCATTCCACCTACTATATCGTGCTCAATTGTATAGGCTTGAATGGCCTTTTGCTGCTCCTCCAACCTCTGAAGCATATAGAGGGTTGAATTCCACCTCGTTACCACTTCTTGCTTCAGATGATGGCAGGGCATGTTCAGTAGTTTTTGGTGGTGCTCCAGTCTTCTGTACGTGGTGCCTGTACGCCGAAAGTGTCCCGCAATTTTTCTGGCCACCGACAGCATCTCTTGCACGCCCCTGTCGTTTTTTAAAAAATTCTGCACCACCAAATTCAAGGTATGTGCAAAACATGGGACGTGCTGGAATTTGCCCATATTTAATGCACACACAATATTGCTGGCGTTGTCCGATGCCACAAATCCACAGGAGAGTCCAATTGGGGTAAGCCATTCCGCGATGATCTTCCTCAGTTGCCGTAAGAGGTTTTCAGCTGTGTGCGTATTCTGGAAAGCGGTGATACAAAGCGTAGCCTGCCTAGGAAAGAGTTGGCGTTTGCGAGATGCTGCTACTGGTGCCGCCGCTGCTGTTCTTGCGGCGGGAGTCCATACATCTACCCAGTGGGCTGTCACAGTCATATAGTCCTGACCCTGCCCTGCTCCACTTGTCCACATGTCCGTGGTTAAGTGGACATTGGGTACAACTGCATTTTTTAGGACACTGGTGAGTCTTTTTCTGACGTCCGTGTACATTCTCGGTATCGCCTGCCTAGAGAAGTGGAACCTAGATGGTATTTGGTAACGGGGGCACACTGCCTCAATAAATTGTCTAGTTCCCTGTGAACTAACGGCGGATACCGGACGCACGTCTAACACCAACATAGTTGTCAAGGACTCAGTTATCCGCTTTGCAGTAGGATGACTGCTGTGATATTTCATCTTCCTCGCAAAGGACTGTTGAACAGTCAATTGCTTACTGGAAGTAGTACAAGTGGGCTTACGACTTCCCCTCTGGGATGACCATCGACTCCCAGCGGCAACAACAGCAGCGCCAGCAGCAGTAGGCGTTACACGCAAGGATGCATCGGAGGAATCCCAGGCAGGAGAGGACTCGTCAGAATTGCCAGTGACATGGCCTGCAGGACTATTGGCATTCCTGGGGAAGGAGGAAATTGACACTGAGGGAGTTGGTGGGGTGGTTTGCGTGAGCTTGGTTACAAGAGGAAGGGATTTACTGGTCAGTGGACTGCTTCCGCTGTCACCCAAAGTTTTTGAACTTGTCACTGACTTATTATGAATGCGCTGCAGGTGACGTATAAGGGAGGATGTTCCGAGGTGGTTAACATCCTTACCCCTACTTATTACAGCTTGACAAAGGGAACACACGGCTTGACACCTGTTGTCCGCATTTCTGGTGAAATACCTCCACACCGAAGAGCTGATTTTTTTGGTATTTTCACCTGGCATGTCAACGGCCATATTCCTCCCACGGACAACAGGTGTCTCCCCGGGTGCCTGACTTAAACAAACCACCTCACCATCAGAATCCTCCTGGTCAATTTCCTCCCCAGCGCCAGCAACACCCATATCCTCCTCATCCTGGTGTACTTCAACACTGACATCTTCAATCTGACTATCAGGAACTGGACTGCGGGTGCTCCTTCCAGCACTTGCAGGGGGCGTGCAAATGGTGGAAGGCGCATGCTCTTCACGTCCAGTGTTGGGAAGGTCAGGCATCGCAACCGACACAATTGGACTCTCCTTGTGGATTTGGGATTTCAAAGAACGCACAGTTCTTTGCGGTGCTTTTGCCAGCTTGAGTCTTTTCAGTTTTCTAGCGAGAGGCTGAGTGCTTCCATCCTCATGTGAAGCTGAACCACTAGCCATGAACATAGGCCAGGGCCTCAGCCGTTCCTTGCCACTCCGTGTGGTAAATGGCATATTGGCAAGTTTACGCTTCTCCTCCGACAATTTTATTTTAGGTTTTGGAGTCCTTTTTTTACTGATATTTGGTGTTTTGGTTTTGACATGCTCTGTACTATGCCATTGGGCATCGGCCTTGGCAGACGACGTTGCTGGCATTTCATCGTCTCGGCCATGACTAGTGGCAGCAGCTTCAGCACGAGGTGGAAGTGGATCTTGATCTTTCCCTAATTTTGGAACCTCAACATTTTTGTTCTCCATATTTTAATAGGCACAACTAAAAGGCACCTCAGGTAAACAATGGAGATGGATGGATTGGATACTAGTATACAATTATGGACGGGCTGCCGAGTGCCGACACAGAGGTAGCCACAGCCGTGAACTACCGCACTGTACTGTGTCTGCTGCTAATATATAGACTGGTTGATAAAGAGATAGTATACTCGTAACTAGTATGTATGTATAAAGAAAGAAAAAAAAACCACGGTTAGGTGGTATATACAATTATGGACGGGCTGCCGAGTGCCGACACAGAGGTAGCCACAGCCGTGAACTACCGCACTGTACTGTGTCTGCTGCTAATATATAGACTGGTTGATAAAGAGATAGTATACTCGTAACTAGTATGTATGTATAAAGAAAGAAAAAAAAACCACGGTTAGGTGGTATATACAATTATGGACGGGCTGCCGAGTGCCGACACAGAGGTAGCCACAGCCGTGAACTACCGCACTGTACTGTGTCTGCTGCTAATATATAGACTGGTTGATAAAGAGATAGTATACTCGTAACTAGTATGTATGTATAAAGAAAGAAAAAAAAACCACGGTTAGGTGGTATATACAATTATGGACGGGCTGCCGAGTGCCGACACAGAGGTAGCCACAGCCGTGAACTACCGCACTGTACTGTGTCTGCTGCTAATATAGACTGGTTGATAAAGAGATAGTATACTCGTAACTAGTATGTATGTATAAAGAAAGAAAAAAAAACCACGGTTAGGTGGTATATACAATTATGGACGGGCTGCCGAGTGCCGACACAGAGGTAGCCACAGCCGTGAACTACCGCACTGTACTGTGTCTGCTGCTAATATATAGACTGGTTGATAAAGAGATAGTATACTCGTAACTAGTATGTATGTATAAAGAAAGAAAGAAAAAACCACGGTTAGGTGGTATATACAATTATGGACGGGCTGCCGAGTGCCGACACAGAGGTAGCCACAGCCGTGAACTACCGCACTGTACTGTGTCTGCTGCTAATATATAGACTGGTTGATAAAGAGATAGTATACTCGTAACTAGTATGTATGTATAAAGAAAGAAAAAAAAACCACGGTTAGGTGGTATATACAATTATGGACGGGCTGCCGAGTGCCGACACAGAGGTAGCCACAGCCATGAACTACCGCACTGTACTGTGTCTGCTGCTAATATATAGACTGGTTGATAAAGAGATAGTATACTCGTAACTAGTATGTATGTATAAAGAAAGAAAAAAAAACCACGGTTAGGTGGTATATACAATTATGGACGGGCTGCCGAGTGCCGACACAGAGGTAGCCACAGCCGTGAACTACCGCACTGTACTGTGTCTGCTGCTAATATATAGACTGGTTGATAAAGAGATAGTATACTCGTAACTAGTATGTATGTATAAAGAAAGAAAAAAAAACCACGGTTAGGTGGTATATACAATTATGGACGGGCTGCCGATTGCCGACACAGAGGTAGCCACAGCCGTGAACTACCGCACTGTACTGTGTCTGCTGCTAATATAGACTGGTTGATAAAGAGATAGTATACTACTAATATTATATATACTGGTGGTCAGGTCACTGGTCACTAGTCACACTGGCAGTGGCACTCCTGCAGCAAAAGTGTGCACTGTTTAATTTTAATATAATATTATGTACTCCTGGCTCCTGCTATAACCTATAACTGGCACTGCAGTAGTGCTCCCCAGTCTCCCCCACAATTATAAGCTGTGTGAGCTGAGCAGTCAGACAGATATATAATATATATAGATGATGCAGCACACTGGCCTGAGCCTGAGCAGTGCACACAGATATGGTATGTGACTGACTGAGTCACTGTGTGTATCGCTTTTTTCAGGCAGAGAACGGATATATTAAATAAACTGCACTGTGTGTCTGGTGGTCACTCACTATATAATATATTATGTACTCCTGGCTCCTGCTATAACCTATAACTGGCACTGCAGTAGTGCTCCCCAGTCTCCCCCACAATTATAAGCTGTGTGAGCTGAGCAGTCAGACAGATATATATAATATTATATATAGATAATAGATGATGCAGCACACTGGCCTGAGCCTGAGCAGTGCACACAGATATGGTATGTGACTGAGTCACTGTGTGCTGTGTATCGCTTTTTTCAGGCAGAGAACGGATTATAAATAAAACTGGTGGTCACTGGTCACTATCAGCAAAACTCTGCACTGTACTGAGTAGTGAGTACTCCTAATGCTCCCCAAAATTAGTAAATCAAGTGTCTCTCTAATCTATTCTAAACGGAGAGGACGCCAGCCACGTCCTCTCCCTATCAATCTCAATGCACGTGTGAAAATGGCGGCGACGCGCGGCTCCTTATATAGAATCCGAGTCTCGCGATAGAATCCGAGCCTCGCGAGAATCCGACAGCGTCATGATGACGTTCGGGCGCGCTCGGGTTAACCGAGCAAGGCGGGAAGATCCGAGTCGCTCGGACCCGTGAAAAAAAACATGAAGTTCTGGCGGGTTCGGATTCAGAGAAACCGAACCCGCTCATCTCTATTGGACATGCCTGCGTTTTTCCAACCACTACCAGAAAACGGTCAGTTGCCACCCACAAACGCCTTCTTCCTTGCGATCGGCTGTGCGAATGGATTCTTCGTTATATCCATCGCTCAGCAACGATCCGCTTTGTACCCGTAAGACGCGCCTGCGCATTGCATTGCATACACATGTGCAGTTTATACCTGATCACACTGCAGCGAAAACCCCTAGCGTGTGATCAGATTTGAAATGACCCCCAATGTACGCTAAATGAATGTAAGTAGGAATCTGTTTGCGTCTTAGCATCCAGAAACCTTTATTGCCTTCTGAAATATGCATATAAATTTAAATGGAAAACTATATTCTTGAAGTTGTGTTTATAAGTAATAAATAGAGTGTAGGTAAATATATATTTTCTTAGAATTCTAAAAAAAAAATGGATATTTTGAAGGCTATCATAAATATGTCATAATATATTGTACTGTATGTAGCATTTGGCTGCTAATGGAAAAAAGCATAACCATAATATAATTAGGTAAGATTGATTTCCGCGTATAATTAAGTTCCATGGAGGTCCCGGACACAGAGGAGCTTCATGGTACTTAGGCCCTCATTCCGAGTTGTTCGCTCGCAAGCTGCTTTTAGCAGCATTGCACACGCTAAGCCGCCGCCTACTGGGAGTGAATCTTAGCTTAGCAAAATTGCGAACGAAAGATTCTCAAAATTGCGAATAGAAATTTCTAAGCAGTTTCTGAGTAGCTCGACACTTACTCTGCCACTGCGATCAGTTCAGTCAGTTTCGTTCCTGGTTTGACGTCACAAACACACCCAGCGTTCGCCCAGACACTCCCCCGTTTCTCCAGCCACTCCCGCGTTTTTCCCAGAAACGGCAGCGTTTTTACACACACTCCCATAAAATGGCCAGTTTCCGCCCAGGAACACCCACTTCCTGTCAATCACACTCCGATCACCAAAACGAAGAAAAAACCTCGTAATGCCGTGAGTAAAATACCTAACTGCATAGCAAATTTACTTGGCGCAGTCGCAGTGCGAACATTGCGCATGTGCAGTTTGCAAAAAATCGCTGCGATGCGATGAAAAAGAACGAGCGAACAACTCGGAATGAGGGCCTTAGTAAAGAAAATTGCAACCATGAAGCCTTACTTGTACAACTAACAAATTACATAATCTTACGAAAAAGTTGTGTGCAGTTTCTAAGTAGGTTTGAACTTACTCAGCCACTGCGATCACATCAGCCTGTTCGTGTCCGGAATTGACGTCAGACACCCGCCCTGCAAACACTTGGACATGCCTGCGTTTTTCCAATCACTACCAGAAAACGGTCAGTTGCCACCCACAAACGCCTTCTTCCTTGAGATCGGCTGTGCGAATGGATTCTTCGTTAAATCCATCGCTCAGCAACGATCCGCTTTGTACCCGTACGACGCGCATGCGCATTGCGGTGCATACACATGTGCAGTTTATACCTGATCGCACTGCAGCGAAAACCCCTAGCGTGCGATCAGATTCGAAATGACCCCCAATGTACGCTAAATGAAATGTAAATAGGAATCTGTTTGCTTATTAGCATCCAGAAACCTTTATTGCCTTCTGAAATATGCATATAAATTTAAATGGAAAACTATATTCTTGAAGTTGTGTTTATAAGTAATAAATAGAGTGTAGGTAAATATATATTTTCTCAGAATTCAAAAAAAAAATTGATATTTTGAAGGCTATAATAAATATGTCATAATATACAGTACTGTGTGTAGCATTTGGCTGCTAATGGAAAAAAGCATAACCATGATATAATTAGGTAAAATTGATTTCTGCGTATAATTAAGTTCCATGGAGGTACCAGACACAGAGGAGCTTCATGGTACTTAGTAAAGAAAATTGCAACCATGAAGCCTTACTTGTACAACTAACAAATTACATAATCTTACAAAAAAGTTGTGTGCAGTTTCTAAGTAGGTTTGAACTTACTCAGCTGCTGCGATCACTTCAGCCTGTTCGTGTCCGGAATTGACGTCAGACACCCACCCTGCAAACACTTGGACATGCCTGCGTTTTTCCAACCACTACCAGAAAACGGTCAGTTGCAACCCACAAACGCCTTCTTCCTTGCGATCGGCTGTGCGAATGGATTCTTCGTTATATCCATCGCTCAGCAACAATCCGCTTTGTACCTGTAAGACGCGCCTGCGCATTGCGTTGCATACACATGTGCAGTTTATACCTGATCACACTGCAGCGAAAACCCCTAGCGTGCGATCAGATTCGAAATGACCCCCAATGTACGCTAAATGAATGTAAGTAGGAATCTGTTTGCTTCTTAGCATCCAGAAACCTTTATTGCCTTCTGAAATATGCATATAAATTTAAATGGAAAACTATATTCTTGAAGTTGTGTTTATAAGTAATAAATAGAGTGTAGGTAAATATATATTTTCTTAGAATTCTAAAAAAAAATGGATATTTTGAAGGCTATCATAAATATGTCATAATATAATGTACTGTATGTAGCATTTGGCTGCTAATGGAAAAAAGCATAACCATAATATAATTAGGTAAAATTGATTTCCGCGTATAATTAAGTTCCATGGATGTCCCGGACACAGAGGAGCTTCATGGTACTTAGGCCCTCATTCCGAATTGTTCGCTCGCAAGCTGCTTTTAGCAGCATTGCACACGCTAAGCCGCCGCCTATTGGGAGTGAATCTTAGCTTAGCAAAATTGCGAACGAAAGATTCTCAAAATTGCGAATAGAAATTTCTAAGCAGTTTCTGAGTAGCTCGACACTTACTCTGCCACTGCGATCAGTTCAGTCAGTTTCGTTCCTGGTTTGACGTCACAAACACACCCAGCGTTTGCCCAGACACTCCCCCGTTTCTCCAGCCACTCCCGCGTTTTTCCCAGAAACGGCAGCGTTTTTACACACACTCCCATAAAACGGCCAGTTTCCGCCAAGAAACACCCACTTCCTGTCAATCACACTCCGATCACCAGAACGAAGAAAAAACCTTGTAATGCCGTGAGTAAAATAAGTAACTGCATAGCAAATTTACTTGGCGCAGTCGCAGCGCGAACATTGCGCATGCACAGTTTGCGAAAAATCGCTGTGATGCGATGAAAAAGAACGAGCGAACAACTCGGAATGAGGTCCTTAGTAAAGAAAATTGCAACCATGAAGCCTTACTTGTACTACTAACAAATTACATAATCTTACGAAAAAGTTGTGTGCAGTTTCTAAGCAGGTTTGAACTTACTGAGCCACTGCGATCACATCAGCCTGTTCGTGTCCGGAATTGACGTCAGACACCCGCCCTGCAAACACTTGGACATGCCTGCGTTTTTCCAATCACTACCAGAAAACGGTCAGTTGCCACCCACAAACGCCTTCTTCCTTGCGATCGGCTGTGCGAATGGATTCTTCGTTAAATCCATCGCTCAGCAACGATCCGCTTTGTACCCGTACGACGCGCATGCGCATTGCGGTGCATACACATGTGCAGTTTATACCTGATCGCACTGCAGCGAAAACCCCTAGCGTGCGATCAGATTCGAAATGACCCCCAATGTACGTTAAATGAATGTAATTAGGAATCTGTTTGCTTCTTAGCAACCAGAAACCTTTATTGCCTTCTGAAATATGCATATAAATTTAAATGGAAAACTATATTCTTGAAGTTGTGTTTATAAGTAATAAATAGAGTGTAGGTAAATATATATTTTCTCAGAATTCAAAAAAAAAATTGATATTTTGAAGGCTATAATAAATATGTCATAATATACAGTACTGTATGTAGCATTTGGCTGCTAATGGAAAAAAGCATAACCATAATATAATTAGGTAAAATTGATTTCTGCGTATAATTAAGTTCCATGGAGGTCCCGGACACAGAGGAGCTTCATGGTACTTAGTAAAGAAAATTGCAACCATGAAGCCTTACTTGTACAACTAACAAATTACATAATCTTACAAAAAAGTTGTGTGCAGTTTCTAAGTAGGTTTGAACTTGCTCAGCTGCTGCGATCACTTCAGCCTGTTCGTGTCCGGAATTGACGTCAGACACCCGCCCTGCAAACACTTGGACATGCCTGCGGTTTTCCAACCACTACCAGAAAATGGTCAGTTGCCACCCACAAACGCCTTCTTCCTTGCGATCGGCTGTGCGAATTGATTCTTCGTTATATCCATCGCTCAGCAACGATCCGCTTTGTACCCGTAAGATGCGCCTGCGCATTGCGTTGCATACACATGTGCAGTTTATACCTGATCACACTGCAGCGAAAACCCCTAGCGCGCGATCAGATTCGAAATGACCCCCAATGTACGCTAAATGAATGTAAGTAGGAATCTGTTTGCTTCTTAGCATCCAGAAACCTTTATTGCCTTCTGAAATATGCATATAAATTTAAATGGAAAACTATATTCTTGAAGTTGTGTTTATAAGTAATAAATAGAGTGTAGGTAAATATATATTTTCTTAGAATTCTAAAAAAAAAATGGATATTTTGAAGGCTATCATAAATATGTCATAATATACTGTACTGTATGTAGCATTTGGCTGCTAATGGAAAAAAGCATAACCATAATATAATTAGGTAAAATTGATTTCCGCGTATAATTAAGTTCCATGGAGGTCCCGGACACAGAGAAGCTTCATGGTACTTAGGCCCTCATTCCGAGTTGTTCGCTCGCAAGCTGCTTTTAGCAGCATTGCACACGCTAAGCCGCCGCCTATTGGGAGTGAATCTTAGCTTAGCAAAATTGCGAACGAAAGATTCTCAAAATTGCGAATAGAAATTTCTAAGCAGTTTCTGAGTAGCTCGACACTTACTCTGCCACTGCGATCAGTTCAGTCAGTTTCGTTCCTGGTTTGACGTCACAAACACACCCAGCGTTCGCCCAGACACTCCCCCGTTTCTCCAGCCACTCCCACGTTTTTCCCAGAAACGGCAGCGTTTTTACACACACTCCCATAAAACGGCCAGTTTCCGCCCAGAAACACCCACTTCCTGTCAATCACACTCCGATCACCAGAACGAAGAAAAAACCTCGTAATGCCGTAAGTTAAATACCTAACTGCATAGCAAATTTACTTGGCGCAGTCGCAGCGCGAACATTGCGCATGCGCAGTTTGCAAAAAATCGCTGCGATGCGATGAAAAAGAACGAGCGAACAACTCGGAATGAGGGCCTTAGTAAAGAAAATTGCAACCATGAAGCCTTACTTGTACTACTAACAAATTACATAATCTTACAAAAAAAGTTGTGTGCAGTTTCTAAGTAGGTTTGAACTTACTCAGCCACTGCGATCACATCAGCCTGTTCGTGTCTGGAATTGACGTCAGACACCCGCCCTGCAAACACTTGGACATGCCTGCGTTTTTCCAACCACTACCAGAAAACGGTCAGTTGCCACCCACAAACGCCTTCTTCCTTGCGATCGGCTGTGCGAATGGATTCTTCGTTATATCCATCGCTCAGCAACGATACGCTTTGTACCCCTAGCGTGCGATCAGATTCGAAATGACCCCCAATGTACGCAAAATTAATGTAAGTAGGAATCTGTTTGCTTCTTAGCAACCAGAAACCTTTATTGCCTTCTGAAATATGCATATAAATTTAAATGGAAAACTATATTCTTGAAGTTGTGTTTATAAGTAATAAATAGAGTGTAGGTAAATATATATTTTCTTAGAATTCTAAAAAAAAAAATGGATATTTTGAAGGCTATCATAAATATGTCATAATATACTGTACTGTATGTAGCATTTGGCTGCTAATGGAAAAAAGCATAACCATAATATAATTAGGTAAAATTGATTTCCGCGTATAATTAACGGACACAGAGGAGCTTCATGGTACTTAGTAAAGAAAATTGCAACCATGAAGCCTTACTTGTACAACTAACAAATTACATCATCTTTAAGTACATGTGTACTGTACAGATTTGCCCTCATACACTTAGCATCTATGCGCTATATACTGCAAGTCGCCCAGCACGACAGCCGAACTGAGACGAATAACGTACCTTATTTTAATTACAATTTCGTGTCTTATTCACATTGCAGATGCAGCAAAACGCCACTCAGAGTGTAAAGGGACGTATTCACGGGACGATTTGGGGAGAGATGTGTGCTGAGCGTGCGGGGGAGACGGGGGGGGCACTCATTTCACCTAGCGGGTGAAGTGAGCGACCTACTAGATTGGCCAGCGCGAGCGATGCGTGGGGCTGCGCATCGCTATCGCTATGTGGGTACACACGGAGTGATCGCTGCTTAAAATTTTAGCAATCTAGTAAGAATGCATAGATTTTAAGCAGCGATCGCTCTGTGAGTACCCCCCTTAAGATGCAATTAAGACGCACATTTTGAGCAATAAAGTTGAAACTGGGTGCACAGATGATGTTTTACTCATTGGACAGAACTCTCATGAGCAGTCAGGCAGAACAAATTAAAATAAGGCAGAGGCACTGGTAGACTGCCTGACTGTAGGCTGAACACTTCCAAAACCTAGATCACTTGAAGGGGTGTGGTGCTTTAACCATGAAAACAAAGTGAAGAACAGGATACACTATCTTACATGCATCCTCTGCAGGTAGGATCTGTAATGGAAGCTGGATGTCTGTATATGGTACAGGTGATGAGATGTAATCAGCCAGCTGGAGCTTAGCTGAAATGGAAGCACACTGAAACTTGTGCTGGATTAGCAGATGATGGTAGCTGTTTGCAGGAATATACTGTGCAAAGAAAACCAGTAAGTCTGTGGGTTGGTAGGTGCAGGACGTTCCAGGATGTATTGATACAGGATGTGATACACAGGTAAGGTGACAAGTTTTCCAGCAAGTCTTATATAATACAGGCAGGAACTAGAGATGAGCGGGTTCGGTTCTCAGAGAACCGATCCCCCACCCCGATCTTCATGCTCCGAGCCCAGATTCGAGTCTGGCTCGGGACCTCCCGTCAGACTCGGAAACCAGAACGAGGCAAAACGTCATCATCACATGGTTGGACTCTCATAGGTTTTGGATTCCATATAAACAGACGCGCGTCACCGCCATTTTCACTCATGACTTGGGTGGTCATTCTGAGTTGTTCCTCGCTAGCACTCCCACAGGGAGTATATCTTAGCTTAGCAGAAGTGTGAACGAAAGGATCGCAGAGCGGCGGCATCATTTTTTTGTGCAGTTTTAGAGTAGCTCAATACCTACTTAGCGCTTGCAATGACTTCAGACTGTTCAGTTCCTGTTTTGACGTCACAAACACGCCCTGTATTCTCCCAGCCACGCCTGCATTTTTCCTGGCACGCCTGCTTTTTTTCGAACACTCCCTGAAAACGGTCAGTTGACACCCTGAAACGCCCACTTCATGTCAATGACTCTGCGGCCAGCAGTGCGACTGAAAAGCTTCGCTAGACCTTGTGTGAAACTACATTGTTCATTGTAATAGTATTTCGGGCGTGCACATTGCACCGCATACGCATGCGCAGAAGTGCCATTTTTTGCCTCATCGCTTAGATTTGCTTAGACAGACCTCTGTCTCTCTCTG